>NC_069503.1:646352862-646652862 GCF_027579735.1 Bombina bombina
TTGTAACAGTAGTGTAAATATTTAAAAAAAAAAAAAACTTTTTTGACTGTGAAACATCAGTCTGCTAGTGTAATCTTATTGCAGTTGCCTGCCTGCCAGTGTGTGTGCCAGGCCCACTTGCCAACTAGTGCCACCAATCATATTTGTTATAACAGTAGTGTAAATATTTAAAAAAAAACTTCTTTGACTGTGAAACATCAGTGTGCTAGTGTAATCTAATTGCAGTTGCCTGCCTGTCAGCGTGTGTGCCAGGCCCACTTGCCAACTAGTGCCACCAATCATATTTGTTATAACAGCAGTGTAAATATTTAAAAAAAAACTTTTTTGACTGTGAAACATCAGTCTGCTAGTGTAATCTAATTGCAGTTGCCTGCCTGTCAGCGTGTGTGCCAGGCCCACTTGCCAACTAGTGCCACCAATCATATTTGTTATAACAGCAGTGTAAATATTTAAAAAAAAAACTTTTTTGACTGTGAAACATCAGTCTGCTAGTGTAATCTAATTGCAGTTGCCTGCCTGCCAGCGTGTGTGCCAGGCCCACTTGCCAAGTTAGTGCCACCACTCATATTTGTTGTAACAGTAGTGTAAATATTTAAAAAATAAACTTTTTTGACTGTGAAACATCAGTCTGCTAGTGTAATCTAATTGCAGTTGCCTGCCTGCCAGCGTGTGTGCCAGGCCCACTTGCCAAGTTAGTGCCACCACTCATATTTGTTGTAACAGTAGTGTAAATATTAAAAAAAAAACTTTTCTCACTGTGAAACATCAGTCTGCTAGTGAAATCTAATTGCAGTTGCCTGCCTGCCCGCGTGTGTGCCAGGCCCACTTGCCAAGTTAGTGCCACCATTCATATTTGTTGTAACAGTAGTGTAAATATTTAAAAAAAAAACTTTTTTGACTGTGAAACATCAGTCTGCTAGTGTAATCTAATTGCAGTTGCCTGTCTGCCAGCGTGTGTGCCAGGCCCACTTGCCAACTAGTGCCACCAATCATATTTGTTATAACAGTAGTGTAAATATTTAAAAAAAAAACTTTTTTGACTGTGAAACATCAGTCTACTAGTGTAATCTTATTGCAGTTGCCTGCCTGCCAGCGTGTGTGCCAGGCCCACTTGCCAAGTAGTGCCACCAATCATATTTGTTATAACAGTAGTGTAAATATTTAAAAAAAAAAACTTTTTTGACTGTGAAACATCAGTCTGCTAGTGTAATCTAATTGCAGTTGCCTGCCTGCCAGCGTGTGTGCCAGGCCCACTTGCCAAGTTAGTGCCACCACTCATATTTGTTGTAGCAGTAGTGTAAATATTTTAAATAAAAACGTTTTTGACTGTGAAACATCAGTCTGCTAGTGTAATCTAATTGCAGTTGCCTGCCTGCCAGCGTGTGTGCCAGGCCCACTTGCCAAGTTAGTGCCACCACTCATATTTGTTGTAACAGTAGTGTAAATATTTAAACAATAAACTTTTTTGACTGTGAAACATCAGTCTGCTAGTGTAATCTAATTGCAGTTGCCTGCCTGCCAGCGTGTGTGCCAGGCCCACTTGCCATGTTAGTGCCACCAATCATATTTGTTATAACAGTAGTGTAAATATTTAAAAAAAAAACTTTTTTGACTGTGAAACATCAGTCTACTAGTGTAATCTTATTGCAGTTGCCTGCCTGCCAGCGTGTGTGCCAGGCCCACTTGCCAAGTAGTGCCACCAATCATATTTGTTATAACAGTAGTGTAAATATTTAAAAAAAAAAACTTTTTTGACTGTGAAACATCAGTCTGCTAGTGTAATCTAATTGCAGTTGCCTGCCTGCCAGCGTGTGTGCCAGGCCCACTTGCCAAGTTAGTGCCACCACTCATATTTGTTGTAGCAGTAGTGTAAATATTTTAAATAAAAACGTTTTTGACTGTGAAACATCAGTCTGCTAGTGTAATCTAATTGCAGTTGCCTGCCTGCCAGCGTGTGTGCCAGGCCCACTTGCCAAGTTAGTGCCACCACTCATATTTGTTGTAACAGTAGTGTAAATATTTAAACAATAAACTTTTTTGACTGTGAAACATCAGTCTGCTAGTGTAATCTAATTGCAGTTGCCTGCCTGCCAGCGTGTGTGCCAGGCCCACTTGCCATGTTAGTGCCACCAATCATATTTGTTATAACAGTAGTGTAAATATTTAAAAAAAAAACTTTTTTGACTGTGAAACATCAGTCTGATAGTGTAATCTAATTGCAGTTGCCTGCCTGCCTGCCAGCGTGTGTGCCAGGCCCACTTGCCAACTAGTGCCACCAATCATATTTGTTATAACAGTAGTGTAAATATTTTAAAAAAAACTTTTTTGACTGTGAAACATCAGTCTGCTAGTGTAATCTAATTGCAGTTGCCTGCCTGCCAGCGTGTGTGCCAGGCCCACTTGCCAAGTTTGTGCCACCACCCATATTTGTTGTAACAGTAGTGTAAATATTTAAAAAAAAAGTTTGGTCTGTCACTGTGAAGCGGGCATAACCCTTACACTACCTGATCGATACAACAGCATACCTGATGTTTTAAAGCACATTATTCCAAACAATTTAGGAATGTTAGGTGATTTATGCCCTTTATGGCTTAAAACCAGACTCTGCATCAACTATGTAATTTTCTGTGGGAGTTTTGCCATGGATCCCCCTCCGGCATGCCACAGTCCAGGTGTTAGTCCCCTTGAAAAAACCTTTCCATCACTATTGTGGCCAGAAAGAGTCCCTGTTGGTTTTAAAGTTTGCCTGCCTATTGAAGTCAATGGCGGTTCGTCAGGTTCGCCGGTTTGCGAACAGTTGCGGAAGTTCGAGTCCGCTGTTCGCGAACCAAAATTTTTAGGTTCGCAACATCACTAGTCTAGATGCCTAAATGCATTGAGTTGCTGCCATGTGATTGACTGATTAGCAATTTGTGTTACCAAGCAATTGAACAGGTGTACCTAATAAAGTGATTGTGTGTGTATATATATATATATATATATATATATATATATATGTGTGTGTGTGTGTGTGTGTGTGTTTGTGTGTTTGTGTGTTTATATGTGTATATATGTCTGTAAACACATATATCAACATATAAATAGATAAATACATATGTACACACAGCCCTTATAACTTGTGCAATATTTTGCAATATGTTTTTAGAATAATTTTTATTAGATGGTGTTATTATGAGTACAAGTGTAGTTTGTAATGTATTTTATATATGGTTTGTGATACTTTTTTGTTTTGCGAAACAGTTAACTCTGATGATGCTAACCCTGCAATTGTAAACTTGAAATTGTGCTCAAGCCATCGCTTTTACTTTCAACTTGTAATACGAGCGATAAACCCAACATGCGCAAACACCCCTTATCAATTGTGCACAAATGTTAGAGCTCCACTCATAATCCGGCCCAAAATGTTTAGCCACATTTATCTAAGTCCAGCAACTGTTCACTTCAGAATTTACTTAAGATAATGTTGTTTGCATATACACAAATTGTTGCGTTAAACTTTTATTTAATAAAACATATACAGTACATAATGGGCATAATTTATCAAACACCAGATGGACAAGGCAACCGCTGCCTCTAGCTACCATTGTACAAATAATGGCTGGTGCAGCCGTGTCCCTGCTATAATGCAACGACTGCATAAGAGCGGGATGGTTAATCATCATTGTATGATTTAACTCCCTTTCCCTTCAGGTAGCAGAGAGGTTAAGTAGCATCAGTCTTAATACTTAAGATGCTATGTAACTAGCATTTTAGACCCACTAACACACGCCTGCATCACTCAGGCTCTGAAAGGCTAAATCAGCAATGCTCTAATATACTAATAACAATATTACTTATTTAACATTTTAAGGTGAAGGTTATTTTGCTGGTCTACTTTTAATGTACAGACTAAAGTCTTAATTTAAATGACCACTCAGTGCAAAATAATTATATAATTAACAAGTGTATGATAAAAAGACAAAAAAAATGTCTCCCATGTCCTGCCCCCCGTATCATGTGACAGACATCAGCCAATCACAGACTAGTATACGTATACTCTGTGAGCTTCTCGACATGCCCAGTAGGATCTTGTTCCCCAAAAAGTGTGAATATAAAAAGACTGTGCAAAATTTGATAATGAAAGTTAATTGGAACGCTGTTTCTGAATCAAAAAAGTTTATTTTGATTGGAGTGTCCCTTCAATATACTGTAGGCAGACAAGTTTCCCCACAGCATTTCTGATTACACCAGTAAATGCTCATGCACTCCTTGCTTTCTGGAGCCCATTGCACAATAGCAGGCCTCATCAATCATTCTTCTTGGATTGGACCAGGATCATTTGACTTCAACACCCCTGAGATGTCAGAGAGGTAAAAAGTAGTGTTCTAAAGCTCCAAAACTGCATTTGTAGCCTGATAAAAGGAACCAAATGTGTTTTCTCACAGTAAAGACATAATAGGCTTGGGTTCAGGGTACAAATCCACAATTAAAGCTAGAATTTCTTAAGAAACCCCAATTAAAAATATGCTAACCTATATCACATTTATTAATGTTAATTATAGACACATACAAAACATACATGTAAGTTATATACTAGTTTAAAAGCATTTTTATTTGGTTCCTTTAAGTATAAAAAAATCTGGAGAAATAATTTGTTGACATAGCTTAAAAAATACTTGTACTAGGGTATTAGACCATAAAACTTAAATTATGCTATATAAGCGATATTATCTACACTTATGTTAAATTGATTGAATTGTGTTTGAAAGGTTATGAGTTTAAGTATTATAAGATAGGTGTAAACACAACATAATAGATCAAGTGTTGGAAATAAGGGAAAACGCTTTCTGTCACAGGTACTAGTTACCAAGACAAAGATGCATTGTAGAAATTCTGTAGTGTTTACAAAGGCAAATCGGACTGTTCATGCAAGCTTGATCAGTTTACATATTACATCAATCACATCAATAATGAAGTCACCAGACTACTCAGAAGCACAGAAAAAAGGGTACCTTCTTGACACCTAAATTGGCTATGATGTTATCCTTATTTGTATATAGGGTTTTAATAGGGTTATTAAAGCAATTTTAATAAATGCATCCAATTTTAATTGTGGCATAACAAATAAACGGCTAGATTACTAGTTTTGCGTTATGAGGGGTGCAGCACGTTATTGTCACCGCTCACTTACCTACAGCGCTGGTATTACAGGTTTTCAGAAACCCGGCGTTAAAAGACAAGAAGTGAGCGTAGAGCAAACTTTTGCTCCATACCGCAGTTCAATACCAGCGCTGCTTAAGTCAGCAGTGAGCTGGTTGTACGTGCTCATGCACGATTTCCCAATAGACATCAATGGGGAGAGCCAGCTGAAAAAAAGCCTAACACCTGAAATAAAGCAGCGTAAAGCTCAGTAACGCAGCCCCATTGATTCCTATGGTAAACAAAATTTATGTTGACACCTAACACCCTAACATGAACCCAGAGTCTAAACACCCATAATCTTACACTTATTTAACCCTAATCTGCCGCCCCCGACATCGCCGACACCTGCATTATACTTATTAACCCCTAATCTGCTGCCCCCAACATTGCTGACACCTACATTATATTTATTAAGCCCTAATCTGCTGCCCACAACATCGCCGACACCTACATAATGTTATTATTATTATTATTAACTCCTAATCTATAATAAACATATTAACCCCTAAACCGCCATACTCCTGCATAGCAAACACTAGTTAAATATTATTAACCCCTAATCTTCCACCCCTAACATCGCCGCCACCTACCTAAATTTATTAACCCCTAATGTGCCGTCCCCAACTTCGCCGCCACTATATTATATTTATTAACCCCTAAATCTAAGTCTAACCCTAACACCCCCTAACTTAAATATAACTAAAATTAATCTAACTAAAACCTACAATTATTACCTAAATTATTCCTATTTAAAACTAAATAATTACCTGTTAAATAAACCCTAAGCTAGTTACAATATAACTAATAGTTACATTGTAGCTAGCTTAGGTTTAATTTTTTATTTTACAGGCGAGTTTGTATTTATTTTAACTAGGTAGAATAGTTACTAAATAGTTATTAACTATTTACTAACTACCTAGCTAAAATAAAGACAAATTTACCTGTAAAATAAAACCTAACCTGTCCAACACTAACACCTAACCTAACCCTACAATTAAATAAATTCCCTAAATTAAATACAATTAACTAAATTCAAAACAATTAGCTGAATTACAAAAACCCCCCACTAAATTACAGAAAATAAAAAACAAATTACAAGATCTTTAAACTAATTACACCTAATCTAATAGCCCTATCAAAATAAAAAAGCCCCCCCCAAAATTAAAAAAACCCAGAGCCTAAACTAAACTACCAATAGCCCTTAAAAGGGCCTTTTGCGGGGCATTGCCCCAAAGAAATCAGCTCTTTTACATGTAAAAAAAAATACAAACACCCCCCCAACAGTAAAACCCACCACCCACACAACCAACCCCCCAAATAAAACCCTAACTAAAAAAACCTTAGCTCCCCATTGCCCTAAAAAGGGTATTTGGATGGGCATTGCCCTTAAAAGGGCATTTAGCTCTATTGCAGCCCAAAGCCCTAACCTAAAAATAAAACCCACCCAATACACCCTTAAAAAATACTAACACTAACCCCCGAAGATCCACTTACCAGGACAAGTCTTCATTCAAGCAGCAAGATGTCCTCAACGAAGCCAGCAGAAGTGGTCCTCCAGACAGGCAGAAGTCCTCACCCAGACGGCATCTTCTATCTTCATCCTTCCAACGCGGAGTGGCTCCATCTTCAAGACATCCGGCGTAGAGCATCCTCTTCAATCGACGGCTTCTTGCTGAATGAAGTTTCCTTTAAATGAGGTCATCCAAGACGGTGTCCCTTAGATTCTGATTGGCTGATAGAATTCTATCAGCCAATCGGAATTAAGGTAGAAAAAATCCTATTGGCTGATGCAATCAGCCAATAGGATTGAACTTCAATCCTATTGGCTGATCCAATCAGCCAATAGGATTGAGCTTGCATTCTATTGGCTGATTGGAACAGCCAATAGAAGAGGATGCTCCGCGCCAGATGTCTTGAAGATGGAGCCGCTCCGCGTCGAAAGGATGAAGATGCCGTCTGGGTGAAGACTTCTGCCCGTCTGGAGGACCACTTCTGCCTGTCTGGAGGACCACTTCTGCCGGGTTCCTTGAGGACATCTTGCCGCTTGGATGAAGACTTCTCCCGGTAAGTGGATCTTCGGGGGTTAGTGTTAGGATTTTTTAAGAGTGTATTGGGTGGGTTTTATATTTAGGTTAGGGCTTTGGGCCGCAATAGAGCTAAATGCCATTTTAAGGGCAATGCCCATCCAAATGTCCTTTTCAGGGCAATGGGGAGCTTAGGTTTTTTTAGTTAGGGTTTAATTTGGGGGGTTGGTTGTGTGGGTGGTGGGTTTTACTGTTGGAGGAGTTGTTTGTATTTTTTTTTACAGGTAAAAGAGTTGATTTCTTTGGGTCAATGCCCCACAAAAGGCCCTTTTAAGGGCTATTGGTAGTTTAGTTTAGGCTAGGTTTTTTTTTTATTTTGGGGGGGCTTTTTTATTTTGATAGGGCTATTAGATTAGGTGTAATTAGTTTAAATATCTTGCATTTTTTTTTTTCTGTAATTTAGTGTTTGTTTGTTTTTTGTAATTTAGCTAATTGTTTGAATTTAGTTAATTGTTTTTAATTTAGGGAATTTAATTGTAGGGTTAGGTTAGGTGTTAGTGTAAGACAGGTTAGGTTTTATTTTACAGGTAAATTTGTATTTATTTTAGCTAGGTTAATAACTATTTAGTTACTATTCTACCTAGTTAAAATAAATACAAACTTGCCTGTAAAATAAAAATAATACCTAAGCTAGCTACAATGTAACTATTAGTTATATTGTAGCTAGCTTAGGGTTTATTTTACAGGTAAGTATTTAGTTTTAAATAGGAATAATTTAAGTAATAATTGTAGGTTTTATTTAGATTTATTTTAATTATATTTAAGTTAGGGGGTGTTAGGGTTAGACATAGATTTAGGGGTTAATAAATTTAATATAGTGGCAGCGATGTTAGGGACAGCAGATTAGGGGTAAATAAATGTAGGTAGGTGGTGGCGATGTTAGGGATGGCAGATTAGGGGTTAATAATATTTAACTAATGTTTGCGAGATGGGAGTATGGCGGTAAGTTGATTTGCGGTAAGGCCAAAAAAGTGTGCGGTGCCCCTAAATCTGCAAGACTCGTAATATGAGGCTTAACGCTGCTTTTTTACTCATAACGCAAGACTCATAATTTAGCCAAAAAGGAATTAATAGAATTTAAAACTTATATTTTGTTAGTAAACTGTGCATTTTTTCGTGATTCATTGACACACCCCTTCAAAAAAAGCCTTTTAATTTTTCTTTCATAATTTTGCTAGAACATACAATTTTAAACAACTTTCAAATTTCTTCTATTATCAAATTTGCTTCATATTCTTGTTATCCTTTGCTGAAGGAAAAACATTGCACTATTAGCAGCTAGCTGAACTGAACTAGCCAACCACAAGAGACAAATGTGTGCAGACACCCATGAGCAGCTAGCTTCCACTAGTTTAGGATATGTGCATATTCCAAGAGAACTAAGTTAATTTGAAAATAGAAGTAAATTTAAAAGTGTCTTAAAATTACATGCTCTGTCTATATCATGCTAGTTTAATTTTAACTTTCCTATCCCTTTAAATATTGTTTATCCTTTCTCCTTTGCTGTGGCCAATTAGGGAGAGGTTTAAATTAGCTCCTGCATGTCCCAAACAATCACTGTGCTTCATATTGGAGGATTATATTTGTGAAGTCCAAAGAAAACAAACACCAACCTCGGTGGAAAAAAAATAGAATTGTAAAATTTAGATTACATGCAAATGAATAGATAAATTAATCCCAAGGCTTTTTCACACTGCTTTTTTTTTATGAGGAATTACATTCATTTTAAGCTAAATGTCCCTTTATAACATACAAAAGACCTTTGTGTAACATGATTGACCAACAACTGAACATATTAGCAGTCCCTTGGCATTTTTATGTGGCTAACCATTTATTGACTGAATGGAAGAGCATGCAAATTAGTTTAATTCCTAAGAATATCCATGAAGGAGACAGGAAAAGCAATGAAGGAAACATGAAATAAGATTGATTTATTGGCTGAAAGCTATGGAACCAGACGTGTATTGATAAATTACACTGGAGCTGTTATTTTTCTGTTTTCATTTCTATTACTCTATTGACAATACTGTTTACAGGGTCATGTTTAATATAGTTCGCTAGAGCAAAAGTCAGGACATATATATATATATATATATATATCTTTATTTGTGCAAAAGTGTATTACATATCTCACTAGGTCCCTCCCATAGGAAGAACCACCCAGACAGTTGTCATAACAACCAATGCTTAACACAACTCATAAACATTCTCTTCAAAATAACCTGAAGCTATGAAGTTTAGGTAACTCGATTTAAACATAAAATGTAAGTCTGTTTAGGATTAGACAGTGGCTGGAAATATTTTGTTCCCTCCTAAACTTAAAATATATATACACACACACAATGGGGAACTAGCGAGAATTGTAAAATCCTGTGGGTACTTGTATATATATATATATATATATATATATATATATATATATATATATATATATATATATATATATATATATATATATATATATAGAACAAAGAATATGAGATGGCGCAAGAGATCAGCTAGTATATATACATATAAATATTAGATGTTATATCATAAAAAGTGCCAGAAAGGAGAGGGATAATCCCCTAACAATGTAACTCTAAGCACTATAGTATAAAGGAAAAAGAATCTATTTCAAGAAAATATATATATATACAAAGAACAAATAAATGGAGATAAAAATAAGTTAAACAAAATCCTAAAAACAAGTAGGTGTCACAGTTCCAGATGTATAGAAGTCAGAATAAATGTGTATATATATGAGACTCCACACATATATATAAGTAATGCACAAAATCAGCAGTTCTTCATCGCTGTTTCCCCTAATGGATGTGCACTTACTTCTAGAACCCTCAATCAGATGAGGTAAGGATGTAGCAGAATTCACAAATGGGCTAGGAGCCTCTTGTAGTATGGATCAGGCTTGTAGTAGATCCCTGGTCATATGCTGAATCTTGTCACAGAAATTATAGCCAAGCTCCATGTGGATTTTCCAAGGTCCAGTGCTTTATGTGTGGACAGAAGACTCTCAGCTCCGGTAACCATATAAATGGAAAAAAACAGAAAAACAGAGCATAGTGTGATACTGTTTAATAATAAAGTTAAAAAGCACAACATACGATTTTTCACTCACATTTAAAATCCTCAATATATGAGGTATGAATACATCATATAAAAATAGATCCACAGCTTTCAAGATAGTAGAGCAACAACACCCCAGTATACCCAGTTCAATCCTGGGGATAGGAAGCACTACTCGGTCCAAAAAACCACAAGAGGATACAGTCTATCTTAAAATATTCCTTACGTGTTTCAAAGGGTTTAAAACAGTATTTCCCTTCTTCATCAGAGGTAATTAGCTAGACTCTTAACTCACCTTAAATAGCCCATAAAGTGATTCATGCTACATGTTTCAAACTGTTCATCGGTCAGACACGCCGATCGTATTTCCTGTTCCTGTAAAGCGCAAAAACGTCACTTCCGGTTGGGCGCTGCCAATCCACAGGGGCCGAGTTTGTTACACAGACGGTTGTAATGGAAACAACTCGTCAACCGCAGCCCATATTTCAATAGGAGACCATACAATCTGGTGTGTCAGACCGAATTCTATGAATATGAGTGAATCCATAGAATTTGAGTATGGGGCTTTGACCCCATAAATAAGGTTAAGAATCTGTCCATAGGCAAAGAAAATGAGATCCTTAACCATAATCTTAGTATTACTAAGCCCAAGCATTTATTTGAGAAGCTGGAAAAGCTCACTAAAAAACAATTGCTCAATTGGCACAATTGCACAAATTTGGAACGCTATGTAAAATATAAAATCATACCAAAAGGTCTCAAATTTGAGAAAGTTGCTATTATGGATCCTGCTGAAGTTGAGCTTTTATCTGAATGGGACAGTAATCTAGAAGAGATCTCATTTAAACTTATGGACATCTTAATCAGATATAGACAGAAACAAGTTGCCACGACTACCACCCAAATTAATGATATAAGGGTAAGGCTTAACAATTTTAAAGGAGATCTATATTATAAGGAGCTAGATATAACCAATAAAAAGAAAATCGAACTATTTGAAGCTAAAGTAGAAAATAAAAAAAGAACTAAATTCCTAAAAGATTACAAATTGAAGAAACTAAGCGACAAGGAATTAACCAAATCAGTACCAGATTTTGATAATATAAGGGAGGGGCCAATTGAGGGTCCAAATGAAAATTCGAATACCATGGAGGATCAGGTATTCCATGAAACATGGAAAGATGACCCTAAGGAGGGAGGTTCAAATTGGGATTGGACAGATATCTATTCACCAGACTATAAGGAAGATGGTACAGTATGGAGAGAAAACCCTAATATTGAACTACATAAAAATATGCCAAATAAAAATAAAAATACTAATAAGAATAAAAATATTAATAAGAGCAAAAGTAAAAATGATAATTTGGGGGGAAATATGAATACTTCTAAAGATTTTCCAAGTACTATTAGGAATAGAGTTCCATCTAATAGAATACCTAATAAACAGATTAACCATATGAAACGTATGGGGAATGACTTGAGAATGCAGGGACATATAAATACACAGAGAAAGAAGAGACATCAGAATTTTGAAAGTAATAGAAAAGGCAGACAAGACGAGCAGACTTTTTTAGGACCACGTATCAGGGATTACCATCAGAGTCCACACCGACAATACCAAAATTACCCAACCACCCCGTTATGGAGAAGACAAAGCCAAAAAAGAGGTTTAGAAATAGATATAGGGGATGCAGAGCGGGAAAATTGGTACGAGAAAGAAAATCCAAAAAGAAACAGAATGAATCCAGAATGGGATTATTAAAAAGTGTCAAAATATTCAACCTGACTGACAAGACTTTTTTGGAAAATGCCCTTAATCTAGTCAGAAAAGGACTATCCTTTGCACCTACCAGGGGGCCTAATCCATTCTCCTTGTATATTGATTTGCAAAAATTTGTAAGGAAACTTACCTTAGATAGGCATTTTGCTAAAATTCAAAAGGATCTAGAAATAAAACCTGAGAGTGGGGCAATAACTACCCTTAATAAGGAGACCTCAAAACTGTACGGGTCCTTGAGGAACTAGGAAGTAATAATGATCAGCCCCTGAGTGATATAAATGTAGAACAAGGGAATGACAAAGTAGTATATAAACAGTTTACAAATTTAAAACTACCATCTACTTTTTATCCAATTGCTTCAAAAGGACATTACATACCGGTATTTGAAAGCCTGGTGGGTCAGGAATTTGATGATTATTGTAAAAAATATAGAATCAAAAAAGATAACTTAAGCAGGAAGGATAAGATAGAACTAAAAACCCTGTCTGAAGATGCAAAAATTGTGGTTAGGGAGGCGGACAAGGGTGGGGGGGGTTGTAATCCAGAATAGGGACGAGTATGTGAAAGAAGCTAAGAGACTTCTAGATGACTGTAATACATATAAAAAACTACAGAATAATCCAACTAAATTATTTTTACGACAATACTCCCACTTATTGGATAATGCTAAATATAATGGAATTTTAAATAAAGATGAGCTCTTGTTCCTTGATAGAAGGGAGCCTAAGACAGCTCTCTTTTATCACCTTTCAAAAGTTCACACAGACACAAAGAACCCTCCTGGTAGGCCCATAATAGCAGGAATTGATTCACTTACATCTCCACTATCTGAGTATGTGGATCACTTCTTGCAGCCTATTGTACCAAAAATTAAATCCTTTATTAGAGACACACCTGACACTATAACTAAGATTACTAATGTCAAATGGGAAGATGATTATATATGGGCCACTATTGATGTTACGGCCCTTTATACAAATATCCCTCATATATTGGGGATTGAAGCAGTGGGCCACTGGTTGGAAACCTTAACCAACTTGACAGAAACTAAACAATCCTTTCTAAAGGAAGCTATAGGCTTTATTTTAGAGAAACATTATTTCTTATTTGAGAATGAGTACTATGTACAGGTTGGCGGTACAGCTATGGGCACTAAATTTGCCCCTAGCTACACCAACCTGTACATGGGATACTGGGAAGAACAATACATCTGGCATAATAATCCTTTTTTCAATAAAGTGGTTATTTGGTTAAGATTCATAGATGATATTCTGTTGATCTGGAAAGGGGGAGAAGAAGAACTACTCCAATTCTTTGAATATCTAAATACCAACAATATAAATCTTAAATTTACTGAAAAACACAATAAAGAGAAAATAGAATTTTTAGACCTCTTGCTATTCCAGGACCATGGATTAATAAAAACCCGTCTATTTACGAAAGAAACAGATAGTAACGGGTACATCCATGCTTCTAGTGGGCATCACCCATCTTGGATTAGAAATATTCCAGTGGGCCAACTAGAAAGAATAAAAATAAATTGTACAGGCTATAGTGATTTTGAGAAAGAATCAAAGAAACTGGCTCAAAAATTTATTGAAAAAGGATATAAGGAAAAATGGATAGATAGAGCCCGTAATAGGGTAGAAGATAGGTCTATTAGAAAGGAGACGATTAATCCTGAAAAAGTAAAAAGTGAGAGAAACCAGAGAAATGGAAATACAAGCTTTATATCAGTGTATAATGAGGGATCAGAAGGGATCAAACAGATCCTGAGAAAACACTGGTATATTTTACAAAAAGATGATCTCTTAAGGGATAAAATTGGCACAAAACCAAATTGTAGCTTTAAAAGAAATAAAAGTTTGAAAACCATTATAGCACCTAGTCAATTAAAGGAGCTAAATAATGAGGCTAACTGGCTAAATAAAGGAACTGTGGGATTTTATAAATGTAATAGACTCAACTGTATCTCCTGTGACCATATGTATCATGGTAATAAACCTTCTAGAACCATTGATTCCACATCAAATGGGAAACAATGCAAGATTAATAAGCTGGTAAACTGTAGGACTACCTTTGTAGTCTACTTACTTCAATGTAGCTGCAATCTCCAATATATAGGCAGAACTACAAGGCCTTATAAGAAGAGACTGTACGAACATGTCAATAATATCAAAGAAGGTCTCAAATCACATAATCTATCGGACCACTATAGACTAAAACATGATAAAAATCCAGGTTGTCTCAGGGGTGCTATCTTGGAGCATGTGGTGGTTGGAAAAAAAGGGGGTGATAGGGAAACCCTATTGAGACAGAGGGAAACCTTCTGGATTCATGCCTTCAATACGAGAACTCCCACAGGGCTAAATATAGATATTGATATTGCAGCTTTTCTATAACTCAGCTTTTATCTCCCCTAGGCAGGGAACTAGTAAGATATGGATTATGTAGAATGGGACTATTACAAAAGTATAGTCTATCTGTACTTTGGAACCATATGTATTTTTATATACTCTATCAGTATTATATATATATATATATATATATATATATATTTTTTTTTTTTTTTTTTTTTAATGAAGGCTGGGTATCTCTGAAAATTTTTTGCACTCTCACCAAAATCCAACGACTACCAGGGTGCTGTGCGGTGAATGATAAAGAAGCAAAAAGAAGCACTCACTGGATTTTCATCAAAAAGTGATCAAAACTTTAATGTAGATTGTGACGTTTCGGGACAGCAACAGTCCCTTCCTCTGACAAACAAACACTGAACAAAAGCAGCCTTAAATAGGCTCCCAAACACACTCCCCTCAGGATCAGCCATTCCAGACTGAATAATTGAACACACCCTTGAAGTGACCAATAAGGAAACATGATACAAAATCGTGTATGTGACTAATGAAACATAAACAACAAAAATGCTATTAAAAACAAATCCCCCTTGGGCCCCTAATGCTGGTGGTCATGCCCCCTAACTGAAATACACATCCTATATGATTGTCAATCAAAAAATAGGTAAAATAAATCGTAAAAATCGTTTATTATAATCTAACCAATCAAGCATTGGCTTGCAAACTTCAATTGCACTCAGCTCCAATACGTCATTCCTATAGTTACTACTCAGCCCCTTGTTGTCAGGGACGCCGAAACCATCTATAGTGAAAACAAAAGACACTCTTGCTGGTCCGCCCCTAATTACTAGGGACGCGATCACCGGCATGGCTATGGCTCACAAAGGAACCGGCATCTCAATACACAGTATAGCATGTTCAGCTGGATTAATTGTTACATGCGCTTTCAAAGATAATGATAATGTGTAGCCGATCGCTCTGGGAGAGCTATTAAGAATGTCAACAAACCTAATCCAATGGCCGAGTGCCGTGTCACAAAATGGGCGTGTAAAAGCCTACAAGTCTTGGAGTTACGTATGCAGTGTTATAATTCATCGTAGCCGGAACCATACACATAAACTTACAATAACCATGTTGTGAACTACAAATCAAAGCCTCTTGCTCAAATTGATCAATATGCCAGCAGACATATTATGGGATCGCCATAACAGAGTTGACAGAGTGTGCATAAAGCTAAAAATAAAAAACTAAAAATAAAATTAAAGTTAAGAGTAAAAGGATCGTGCCTATAAGTGTGTTTATTTAAATAAACTTATTACGTGATTGTGCTAATAAACGTATTATATATGTTTTGTCAACCTTCAAACATTGAGGCGAAATTGACTAGCCCAAATGGGCGTGTATTTAGAATGTGATACCTGAAGGAATCTATTGTTCAGACCTCTACTTGAACTACCACTTAAATATTCCATCATATAAACCCCATGTTAGTAAACAAATCCTCGTGTGGAAATAATGAAGAAAACATTTGGCATATATCGCAAAACGATCACCTGAAAATATTAAAAACAGTGCATAAGAATCTATTAACCCCAACCTGTCCTATCTCTGCCCCAATCGTGCATGTCTAGCTTTACCCCAGAAGGAATATAAGGGGTAAAGGGGCTTAACCAAGTGGAAGAGAACTATGTCATACAGGGCATGACCAAACAGCAGAAGGATCCAATAGGGATTGTGTAAACACTCATTGGAGTGATACACCACATAAACAATACAGTTCAAATAAAAACAATTAAAAACAAAAATTGGCGCATGGAGAACTGACAAATAACAGATATTTCATATTGAAGAGGTAATGTCAAAAAAGGGAATATTATCTAAGCAAATAACAAGGAATATGTACAAGGTAATGATATTATAATGGTCTTTACCCTGAGGTAATTTAACAAGGAAACACATAATGTCAAGCTATATGCTTGAAATCTTATTTCTAAGGAATGGAGGCCAAAAATTATTAGACCAAAATTTGGAAAAATGGAAATATGAAATAAAAAATAATATAAAAATAAAAATATATATGTGTGGGATCAAAATCAAAAATAAGCAAAAAAATCAGCAAAAAAATTCAGAAACTTAGAAAATCAAGCAAAAACAATAACAAAAAATTAATAGCAAAAAAATTATTATAAAATTATCCACAAATTAGATAAAAAAATAGACTAAAAAATAAACAAAAAATAAACAAAAAATAACAATAAATTGACTGGGTAATGGACTCATGGACTCTCATCAGTATAACTGTCGAATGTCGTGGACTCTCACAGAGTCTGAGATTCTCTTAGGGCCTCCTAAGGAATCATAAAAAGCAAAATTCAAAAAATGAGAAAACAAAGTTCACAAAAAACATTGCCATCCAGTATGGGTATTGAGTCCTCTGGGGTGTATAGTCCCCAATTCATAAATCCATCTTGATTCCTTGCGTAATAGGAGATTACCCCTATTCCCTCCTCTTCTAAGGATTGGCACATGGTCAATGAATCTAAATCTTAAATCATTGACTGAATGTCCCGCCTCCAAAAAATGTCTCGCCACCGGTTGATCCGCCTTGCCATTTCGTATTGCCAGTCTAATACTGGATCTATGATTGGCCATCCTTGTTTTGGCATCATCTGTCGTCTTACCAACATAGAACTTGCCACATGGGCAATTTAGTAAGTACACCACAAATTTCGTGGTACAAGTGAGGAAATATCTGATGTTGTAAGTTTTGTTGCTTTCTGGATGATGGAAATGGGATCCTGTGAGCATCCCACTACAGGTAACACAACTGATACATCGATAGCAACCCTTTTTCTTTGTCCTTAGCCACGTATGTGAACCGCCATCAGGATTAATATCGGCCTTTACCAAAATATCTCTAAGGTTTTTGCCCCTTCTGAAACCTATTCTGGGTGGTCTCCAATCTTTGAATGGTAAAGTGTTGTCTGCTTCTATTAGTTTCCATTCTTCCTTGACCATCCTGGTTAGTGGTACCACCTCAGGGGAGTATGTGGTCACAAACGTGAGTTGTTTGGTGTTGTCAGATGGTATAGTATCTGTTGTGACTCCAGTGTTTAATGCTTGAGTTTTCATATCTCGTAACTCTTTTGGTTTGTATCCCCTTTGGATAAAACGTTTTGTCATCTCATGTAATTGTTGTTCACATGTTGTTTCATCCGTATTATTTCTGATTACCCGTTGGTATTGAGCCTTGGGGATGTTACGGATCAGGCTTGGTTGGTGGCAGCTCTTCCCATGTAACAGTGAGTTGCGGTCAGTTTCTTTACGGAATAAAGTTGTTCCCAGTCTGTCTTCTATTTTGAACACTCTCACGTCCAAGTAGTCCACACTGTTGTTACTAACTGTGTGTGTGAATTTAATTGGACTGGCCAATGAATTGAGGAAATTAATCCATTCCAGTAGATTGTTCTCACTCCCCCTCCATATTAAGAACAGGTCGTCGATGTAGCGACAATAATGTCTGATGCGGTTGTCCTCAAAAACCTTCATCTCGACAGATTCATGTTGAGCCATAAACAAATTGGCAAAAGATGGGGCCACATTTGACCCCATCGCTGTTCCCGAAATTTGTTTGTAGAATGTGGTATCAAACAAGAAATAGTTCTCGGTTAGACATAGAGTGAGCAAGCCAATAAGAACTTCTTCAGAGGGACCGATATAGACTGCTTTTCTTAAAGCTTGTGTGACTGCCATAATGCCTTCATGTTGGGGGATTACGGTGTATAGGCTTGACACGTCTAGGGTGACTAATAAATCTTGGTCGGTGATATCCTTCAGATTGGTTATCTTAGTGATGAAATCCTGGGAGTCTTGTATATAAGACGGTGTTGATTTAACTAGAGGTTGTAAATAAAAGTCCACAAACTGGGCTAGAGGCTGAAGTAGAGACCCTCTAGCCGAGACAATAGGTCTCCCCGGTGGTCGTTCTGCATTTTTATGAACCTTAGGTAAGGTATATAGTAGGGGAATGAGTGGGTGTTCCCGTCGTAAGAAGTTGTAGTCATCTTGTGTGATCAGATTCTTATTTTTGTACTCAATCAGGGATGTATCAATTCTCCTCTTGAGTCTGGAGGTGGGGTCCCTATCCAAAGGTAGATAGGTATTTGTATCTGTTAGCTGTCCAAGAATTTCAGACTTGTAATATGATATATCCATGATCACAATAGCCCCGCCCTTGTCGGCAGGGCGAATCACAATTGAAGAGTCTTCACTTAAGGACTTGAGGGCCACTCTTTCCTCTTTTGTTAAATTATCTCTTAATGGCATAACTGGTCTGTCCTTGATGCTGTTGGAAAGAAAACCCGTGAATGTGCTGATAGTGGGATTATTCGAAGATGGATCAAATGACCCTTTCGCCCTAAAGTCACTCCTTTGTTCCAGATTGGTCTTGAAATATTCCTTGAGTCTAAGATTTCTGCTGAATCTCTGTACATCTATATACAGGTCAAACTCGTTGGTTTTCACAGAGGGCACAAAAGATAAACCTTTATTAAGCAAATTGGTTTCAGTCTCAGATAATATGCGTGAACTGATGTTAAATACAATATTATCTATGTTCTCCGTTGTTGGTGGTATCGGCGGGCAATGCCCCCCCCCCGCCTCGTGTGTGGCCTCCGCCTCTTCCTAAAAAACGATGTGCAGATGGATGTGCAGCCAATGGAGGTAATGCCGCTGTATTCGAGTTAGAGGACTCCCAATGTCCCCTATTGCCCCTCGATCTCGTCGTAATGCCTCTGTTGGCCCCAATGGTATCCTCAACTTGAGTCTCAGTTCCTGAGCTATCTCCAGAGCTCGTGTCCACCATGGCTATGGACCTCTTAGTAAATCTCCGATCTCTCCTGGGCCTGTGTGGTCTCCTGTCTTCTGGTGCAACCATCCATCTGTAGATAGACTTATATGAATAGTCTAATGTGACTGTATGTAATTTTCGATTTTTGAATGCAATAAGATCTTGCTTATAGGTCTTAATCTGGAGACTTAGTTTGTTCAACCAATTTGTATTGGTATCTGATTCTAGTAGTCCCTGTTTTTCCCGTTCAAAAGATGATATTTCACTTTTAACTTCTTTCAGGAGACGACCAATCTCCCTAATAACAAGTAGCATAAGATCGAACGAACATTTATTTAGAATTTTGCACCAATTGATGCAAAATTCATTATTTGATCTGCCAATAGTGGGGATGTTCTTTATTCTAAAGCCCCTCGGGATCATTCTCTTTTTGTGGTAATCTGATAGATATGCCCCATGTAGATTTAGATCAACTTCCCTCTGTTTGAGCTTAATTAATGTGTTATACATGGTTTGTAATGATTGCTCTACTTGTTGCTCCTCAATAGAGCCAAAGCGGATCAGTTCAGCGTCCTCGTCGGTAAAAGTGAAGATATCTTCATCCTTATCCTCAGATGACGTGCCACTGGGGTTCACAGAAATCTCTGTGTCCATGATGTCCATATCCTCTCTGTTAGTCATTGTCAGTTCTCACAGTGTGTCAAATAAAATAGCAGGGGGGAAGAGTCATTCGGGTGTAGAACAACCCTATTGTGGGTGCACTGCACAAGGTTTCAAATACAGGCAAAGATTGGTGTCTGTGCACTCTCACCAAAATCCAACGACTACCAGGGTGCTGTGCGGTGAATGATAAAGAAGCAAAAAGAAGCACTCACTGGATTTTCATCAAAAAGTGATCAAAACTTTAATGTAGATTGTGACGTTTCGGGACAGCAACAGTCCCTTCCTCTGACAAACAAACACTGAACAAAAGCAGCCTTAAATAGGCTCCCAAACACACTCCCCTCAGGATCAGCCAATCCAGACTGAATAATTGAACACACCCTTGAAGTGACCAATAAGGAAACATGATACAAAATCGTGTATGTGACTAATGAAACATAAACAACAAAAATGCTATTAAAAACAAATCCCCCTTGGGCCCCTAATGCTGGTGGTCATGCCCCCTAACTGAAATACACATCCTATATGATTGTCAATCAAAAAATAGGTAAAATAAATCGTAAAAATCGTTTATTATAATCTAACCAATCAAGCATTGGCTTGCAAACTTCAATTGCACTCAGCTCCAATACGTCATTCCTATAGTTACTACTCAGCCCCTTGTTGTCAGGGACGCCGAAACCATCTATAGTGAAAACAAAAGACACTCTTGCTGGTCTGCCCCTAATTACTAGGGACGCGATCACCGGCATGGCTATGGCTCACAAAGGAACCGGCATCTCAATACACAGTATCGCATGTTCAGCTGGATTAATTGTTACATGCGCTTTCAAAGATAATGATAATGTGTAGCCGATCGCTCTGGGAGAGCTATTAAGAATGTCAACAAACCTAATCCAATGGCCGAGTGCCGTGTCACAAAATGGGCGTGTAAAAGCCTACAAGTCTTGGAGTTACGTATGCAGTGTTATAATTCATCGTAGCCGGAACCATACACATAAACTTACAATAACCATGTTGTGAACTACAAATCAAAGCCTCTTGCTCAAATTGATCAATATGCCAGCAGACATATTATGGGATCGCCATAACAGAGTTGACAGAGTGTGCATAAAGCTAAAAATAAAAAAATAAAAATAAAATTAAAGTTAAGAGTAAAAGGATCGTGCCTATAAGTGTGTTTATTTAAATAAACTTATTACGTGATTGTGCTAATAAACGTATTATATATGTTTTGTCAACCTTCAAACATTGAGGCGAAATTGACTAGCCCAAATGGGCGTGTATTTAGAATGTGATACCTGAAGGAATCTATTGTTCAGACCTCTACTTGAACTACCACTTAAATATTCCATCATATAAACCCCATGTTAGTAAACAAATCCTCGTGTGGAAATAATGAAGAAAACATTTGGCATATATCGCAAAACGATCACCTGAAAATATTAAAAACAGTGCATAAGAATCTATTAACCCCAACCTGTCCTATCTCTGCCCCAATCGTGCATGTCTAGCTTTACCCCAGAAGGAATATAAGGGGTAAAGGGGCTTAACCAAGTGGAAGAGAACTATGTCATACAGGGCATGACCAAACAGCAGAAGGATCCAATAGGGATCGTGTAAACACTCATTGGAGTGATACACCACATAAACAATACAGTTCAAATAAAAACAATTAAAAACAAAAATTGGCGCATGGAGAACTGACAAATAACAGATATTTCATATTTCATATTGAAGAGGTAATGTATACTCCTTTAGGAGGGTGTAATGAGACCTAAGGTTTTCGTGTTATCTATTATATATATAAATTTTACTTATGATGTCCCTAATAGAAGGGAGTCTTTTAATGTTAAATTTAGTTTTAGTTTATATATACTATTAAATGTCCAGATTATCGTAAATGTTTATATGGTATGTCACGCATTGTTAGCAATTAATTTTGCTTAGTCCTCGGTCTGACACACCAGATTGTATGGTCTCCTATTGAAATATGGGCTGCGGTTGACGAGTTGTTTCCATGACAACCGTCTGTGTAACAAACTCGGCCCCTGTGGATTGGCAGCGCCCAACGGGAAGTGACGTTTTTGCACTTCACAGGAACAGGAAATACGATTGGCGTGTCTGACCGATGAACAGTTTGAAACATGTAGCATGAATCACTTTATGGGCTATTTAAGGTGAGTTAAGAGTCTAGCTAATTACCTCTGATGAAGAAGGGAAATACTGTTTTAAACCCTTTGAAACGCGTAAGGAATATTTTAAGATAGACTGTATCCTCTTGTGGTTTTTTGGACCGAGTAGTGCTTCCTATCCCCAGGATTGAACTGGGTATACTGGGGTGTTGTTGCTCTACTATCTTGAAAGCTGTGGATCTATTTTTATATGCTGTATTCATACCTCATATATTGAGGATTTTAAATGTGAGTGAAAAATCGTATGTTGTGCTTTTTAACTTTATTATTAAACGGTATCACACTATGCTCTGTTTTTCTGTTTTTTTCCATTTATATGGTTACCGGAGCTGAGAGTCTTCTGTCCACACATAAAGCACTGGACCTTGGAAAATCCACACGGAGCTTGGCTATTATTTCTGTGACAAGATTCAGCATATGACAAGGGATCTACTACAAGCCTGATCCATACTACAAGAGGCGCCTAGCCCATTTGTGAATTCTGCTACATCCTTACCTCATCTGATTGAGGGTTCTAGAAGTAAGTGAACATCCATTAGGGGAAACAGCGATGAAGAACTGCTGATTTTGTGCATTGCTTATATATATGTGTGGAGTCTCATATATATACACATTTATTCTGACTTCTATACATCTGGAACTGTGACACCTACTTGTTTTTAGGATTTCGTTTAACTTATTTTTATCTCCATTTATTTTTTCTTTGTATATATATATTTTCTTGAAATAGATTCTTTTTCCTTTATACTATAGTGCTTAGAGTTACATTGTTAGGGGATTATCCCTCTCCTTTCTGGCACTTTTTATGATATAACATCTAATATTTATATGACAACACATACTTTTTGAGAATCGTCATCATTACTGAATATGTATTAGCACAGAAGATATTGATAATAACATTTGATTGCATAGCAAATAATTATACATTAGTAAAATATTTCCTTGATGCCCAGAATAATGACATCAAGTGGTAACATTCTAACAAAATTCTGTACTGTGTATTATGCACCAGCAACTTGTTCTGAGATATCCCAGCTTTATATGTTGCATTAGCAATGCACTCAAGCCAAATTGAACACAGACTAACATTTGAACCAATCATTGTCGTAGTACATTTTGTAACTCTTTGTCTGGCTCTTAAAGATCATAATATTGCCTGTTTTAGAAATGTCATAGTTTAAAATGTCACTATCTGAAAGTTGACATGTTTTCATTGAGTGCTCTGGAACACTATTAGCTAAAAAAAAAAATACAAAAATCCTAGATGCAATACAGAGCATGTGAATGGAAAAGGTTGTGATCTGATTTGTACAGGGGAAATACAGGTAAACTTTTCTATCAGAAAACTTCACTCCTTCCCTGAGCACCTCTGCACCTTAAATGTTTCCCCTCATGTGCATTACGGTTTTGTCTTGAGCTTCATCAAGTATTAATAATTCTAGAACTGCTATTATAAACATGCCAATGTCTTAATGTAGGAGTTCTAAACAGTGGCAAACTTGTCAGCATTTCAACTTAATACCAATAACCACTATACTACTTGTACAATCTATTCTCATCCAACATTATTTCAGAAGAAACAGCAAAATAAAAATATTAGCAACATAGCACTAAAGAAAAACATATATATATATAATATACTTTAGTTTCTCAACCAGGACCTGTTAGCATAGAAATTAAAGTGTTTAGGGCAATGCCACTTTTCTGCCATTACCGACCAAAATATGACATGCTACCTATAATGTCATTATGTCTTAAAGGGAAATTGTACACTAGATTTTTCAATGCATAAATATTTTGTAAATGATCCATTTATATAGCCCACCTGGGAGTGTTTTTTGTAAAAAATGTATAGTTTTGCTTATTTGTTAATAACATTTTGCTGATTTTCAGACTCCTATCCAAGCCCCAATGTTTTAAATGTATACTGATGTCGACAGACTCCTAGTTGTGTAATGGGTCTTTTCATATGCAGGGAAGGGGGGTGTCTGCTCTGCTTTTCCAGCCCCTTTCACTGGTGGTCCCAGCCTAACCTTATCAACAGTGCTAAACTGGGAGCTTCTAATACTGGATTTGTATGTTGGTATCTGTTCATATTCTGCTTTAGTACTGTCTATTACATGCAGTTATATGGAAAATGGTGTATACTGCCACTTTAACACTGTGCATGATCTCCACACTAGACCTACCAGCATGTTGCAGCTGTTGCCTGTCTCCTCCATATAATTTTAGGTGGAATGTGATGGTATTTGCATTAACACCCTTATGCTCCTACACACAGAACACTGCATAAAGATCCACTAAGTGTCTACTTATCTTACATGCTTTGAGCGGTATCTGCCTTCTTTTTTCCTACCAAGTCTCTCAGCAGAAGATTATTATCCGGATTATTGACAATAAGGTTGTATTTAGGGCTTTCTGCATCAAGTCTCTATCATGGTTCTCAGTATCTTTTCTTGGTTGTTGGTAGTAAGCCCATATTATTACTGGTTCTATTCTACATATTCAAGTCTCTATACTGCTTTTCAGTAGCAAACATATGTCCTGATTCACATCAGTAACCCTACATTCCTTGTTCATCACAGAAAACCGGTGGTTTCATTTCTCAGCATCAAATCTGTGTCCTGATTCTCAGCAGCAAACAGTAAGTCTGTATTTCTGGTTCTCAGCAAATCTTTATTCTTTGTATTTTTATTGCTGGTTTTTAGTATGAAGTCTCTGTCCATTTTAACAGGGGCAAGCTTGGGTCTATGGGCCTCTAAGCATCGTCTATGTCTACAAGCTTCTCTTCAGTACACCTGTGTTTTCTTACCTTTCCACAGTATCTGGTGTCTCATGGCCTCTGTACAGCAAGCCTCTCTGCAGCTACTTTGTGACTTCCGGTTTCTTATCAGCAAGCTTGTATCTTATGGCATCTGCTCAAAAATCATGTGTTTTCTGGCCTGCTGCAGCAAGCCTGTGTCTTCTGGACTCTCTACATCAAGCTTGTATCTCCACGCCTCTATGCAGAAATACTGTGTCTTCTGGACTTTCAGCAATAACCAATGTACCTTGGCCTTACAACAGCAAGCCCATCTCTCCTGGACTCCAAGCAACAAGCCTGTAAATTTTTACAGTATACAGCAACCCTGTGTCTTCTAGCCTCTGAAAAGCAACCATTATTTTCTGGCCTATATGCACTAAATCTGTGCATGTTCAATAAGTCTGTCTTACCTCTCCTTTCTACTATCCTCCAAAGTTTTATGTTTAACATGGTCTCTCATTGATCACAAATATTTATTTTTATTTTTGTGATTAATTTGGTATTTACTATACATAGCAAGTTAGACTGTTTTTAATTAATAATTGCGCAGAAGGTTTTATAACATTTTAATTTTTTTAAGGTTTATCTAGATTTTATTGGTGTTTAAATCCTACCAAATGTTTCATCTTGGCAATTTTTAAGTATGATAATATCAATCTGCAGGGAGAGACAACAGGTTTCAAAAATGAACATTAGTTTTTGCATTAAAATGCAAGGGGCTGTGACAACCTTATTGCCATTGAATGTTGACTTAAAAAGTCTAATCAATGCAAATGGTCCATCTTTACTTTCAACAGTGACAACATTTTTATGAGCTAAAATGAAATAATGTATCAAATGATGTGTATAGCTAAACAATCCTAGCATTGAAGGGAAAAAAAGCCCATAAATAACAAAGTAACAAAAAATGTTCCTATATCACAAAATTACCCAGTCACAAGTATGTTCTTTTAACATAAGATTTTTTTTTTATAATTTAACAGGAAAAAAAAAAAAATTTAATTTTACAATTGCTTCCTCAAAAATTATATTTTATAACCAATTTTGTTCTGAGTTTACTTAGCAGGTTTCCAGACAGACTCACTGGACTTCTCAAAGGAGTTGATTTATGAAGCAGCGGATGCTGCTTCCGACCCACTCCGCTTCAGTTCCACCTAAAGCAGAAGTTAAGAAGTATCGGTCCTAAGACTGCTGCTCATTAACTCGATCGCCACCTCTGAGGTGGTGGACAGCAATCAGACCGGTCGAATACAATCAGGCTGATTGACCCCCCCTGCTAGCGGCCGATTGGTCATGAATCTGCAGGGGACGCTATTGCACCAGCAGTTCACAAGAACTGCTGGTGCAATGATAAATGCCTACAGCGTATGCTTCTGCATTTATCGATGTGTGGTGGACATGATACCCTACATTGTATCATGTCCGTCCACACAATAATAAATTGACCCCTTAGTGTTAAAGCAATTTGCATTGATTTTAGAACAGATATACACAATATGGATGTTATAGTATTACCCACCTTCATGATCAGCAGCTAACATATACCGTTGTTCCTGTTCTTTTTGCAGTCTTACTGCATTTGTTCAAATAGCTGGATGCCTCAAGAGATTTGCACAAGCTAATTAGAAGTCTTGAGAGATACAGGCATCCATACAGGCCATTTGGCCATGCAGATCTATCTACTGACTTTAAAGACATTCAAGAGCAATGATAAATAAGAACCCAATTGCATTGTTAATGGAGAACTTAGACAATAAATGTGTCAAAATATAAGATGGTTCATATGTCTTCTGAAGCATTCTTACTCAGCCCAAAGCTGATTCACTTTCTCATTATTATATCACAGTTTGGCCAACAGCTAGTTATCTCTCTCTTACTGACATCATTAACTATCTCTGCTGCTCCCAGACAATAGAAACAGTAATATTTTATCATTTACAGTGTTAATGTTTTACCTTTTATGTTTTATTAAAATTGTAAAACAACCCAGTATTTATTATATGAAAGCAAAGCATTAGTTTTGATCATTTTGTTAAAGTGAGCACAGTTGTCTTTGTACGGCACCATCTTTGTTTTACTTCTATTAACAAGCATACAGTTTCTCTACCTTTAATAACAAACTGATGCTCCCTTATTCAGATTGACAGTTATAGATTCAGACAATCATCACTGTTAATTCAGTGAGTAAACTAGTTGGTCGTGTATTAAATTATCTCTGTATTATTTTGTTTGTTGTTTATGTGGTTTTTTTTTTACCTGCTGCATTGTTTATTTCTATGGGGTTCCCTACAATAATATAGCAAACATTTACTAAATATTCCTTCTGAACATTACATGCAGTAGTCTAGTTAGTTCTATTCTAAGTGGACTGATTAGATCTATTGAGTTGCTTCATGTGCCCCTTTTATATACCCCAGTACACTATTTTACACATTCCTGTGAGCTATTTGCTATTTTATTTTTGTTTTGTATTTTATTTTCTTACTTTGAACAGAAGTATAGAATGCATTATTTTCTAATAAGTAGCTGTATCAGATTTAAACCATATCATATTGTTCAGCTGAACACAGTTATCTTTATACAACATTCTTTCTTTGTTTTCTCTTCTAATAACAAACATACTAATTGTTTTTCTGCAATAACATGTCTCTGTTCACTTATACAAATGGACTATTGTGGATTCAAACAGTTGTTATTGATTTGTTGGGGTAAATCTTGAATTCGTAGTTGCTCCCACATTAGAAACAATCTACCTATGCTATTCTTTATGTGTCTGCAGGGGTTCCATAATCAAAGACATCATGTTACAAACATTGCCTAAAACGTTATTGATTCATCAATATGAATATGATATACACAGCTGCATATTGAGTTGGCAATTTAGTTCTAGTCTTAGTAAACTAAGTACTATTTAGTTGTTTCACTTTTCACTACCCCTTTAGATATACAATACATGTTATAGTGTCCTTAGAGCTATTTGTTGTTTTCTTGTTTCAGTTTCCGTTCAATAGTTTGTTGGAAGCTCACTCAATTCATATAATTTATAATTAATGTAAACTATGTCAACTTATTTTATTGGTAGAGCTATCGACAGAATGTTGTACATTGTACATTTCCCTTATTTTTTATAAATGATATATAAGCGCTGCAGCTTAGTCAACCTTGCACATTGCAGAAACTAGTCAATGTCATTTTCTTCAAATTTTCAATAAAAAAGAAAAAATGAAATCAAATAAATAAATACAATTATAAAAAAAGATATGGTAGAACTACTATAGTTTATATTAAAATGGATATGTCATACAAAATAATGTTTGGCGGTAGATGTCCTGAAATAATGCATCCACCATTAACACATTAATACTGGGTGAGATGCAATATGTATCTGGAAATGTTTGATTCTTCATCAGAGTTGATTCACTAGAATCACCTTACTTTCAGTTTATTTTGTCATGGTGATTATCATGTATACCTTTAAAGTCATTCACAATAACCCTATACTTCATAATTATACTGAACTGTGACTATGGCTGTAATTTCTTATTATGATTAATAATGGTTGGCAGTGACAATATTTAAAAAAAAAAACATCAGTTGTTAAAGGAATATTACCCCATTTTCTGACAGTGACATCACTTATGTTATTAAAATGTTGATTGGATACGGTCTATCTATCTGTCTATCTTTTATTTATCTATCTATATGCATTTTTCAGTTTGAGTCTCCAGATATATCTTTTATTTCTAACCATATATTTACCAGAGGCAAAAAAAAAAATGTACACACACAAAAAAAAGATAAAAAGGAAGACTGTTAAAAATAATCTGTTATAAAGAAGAAAATTGACAGTTGAAGGAATTAAAGATTAATATTTTATAGCTTATAACTTAATATACTGATTCCTTTTATTAAAGGAACAGTAAAGTCAAATTTAAACTTTCATTATTTATTCAGATACAGCATGCAACTATAAACAAGTTTCCAACTTACTTTTATTATCTATATCTAACTGACTTTATTCTCTTGGTATTCTTTGTTAAAAAGAATAATTGGGTAGGCTCAGGAGCAAACATTTATCTCTTGTCATTGTTTCACCTGATGGATTCAGCCAACTCCCATAGTTCACATTGCACAGTTTCGGCGGTGTTCCAGTTCGGCAGAGCTGACAATGGGATGAAGGTGGTGTGTATAAATGCGGGGATATGTGGTAAGTAAATGTACTAAATGTTTTTCTGTTTGAGAAAGGGGGAAACCCTGAAACGTCACATATTAAAGTTTGACACATTAAGAGAACCTGAGAGTGCCCATACCTATGAAACTATTATATATATATATATATATATATATATATATATATATATATATATATATATATATACATATATACAGGGAGTGCAGAATTATTAGGCAAGTTGTATTTTTGAGGATTAATTTTATTATTGAACAACAACCATGTTCTCAATGAACCCAAAAAACTAATTAATATCAAAGCTGAATAGTTTTGGAAGTAGTTTTTAGTTTGTTTTTAGTTATAGCTATTTTAGGGGGATATCTGTGTGTGCAGGCGACTATTACTGTGCATAATTATTAGGCAACTTAACAAAAAACAAATATATACCCATTTCAATTATTTATTTTTACCAGTGAAACCAATATAACATCTCAACATTCACAAATATACATTTCTGACATTCAAAAACAAAACAAAAACAAATCAGTGACCAATATAGCCACCTTTCTTTGCAAGGACACTCAAAAGCCTGCCATCCATGGATTCTGTCAGTGTTTTGATCTGTTCACCATCAACATTGTGTACAGCAGCAACCACAGCCTCCCAGACACTGTTCAGAGAGGTGTACTGTTTTCCCTTCTTGTAAATTTCACATTTGATGATGAACCACAGGTTCTCAATGGGGTTCAGATCAGGTAAACAAGGAGGCCATGTCATTAGATTTTCTTCTTTTATACCCTTTCTTGCCAGCCACGCTGTGGAGTACTTGGACGCGTGTGATGGAGCATTGTCCTGCATGAAAATCATGTTTTTCTTGAAGGATGCAGACTTCTTCCTGTACCACTGCTTGAAGAAGGTGTCTTCCAGAAACTGGCAGTAGGATTGGGAGTTGAGCTTGACTCCATCCTCAACCCGAAAAGGCCCCACAAGCTCATCTTTGATGATACCAGCCCAAACCAGTACTCCACCGCCACCTTGCTGGTGTCTGAGTCGGACTGGAGCTCTCTGCCCTTTACCAATCCAGCCACGGGCCCATCCATCTGCCCCATCAAGACTCACTCTCATTTCATCAGTCCATAAAACCTTAGAAAAATCAGTCTTGAGATATTTCTTGGCCCAGTCTTGACGTTTCAGCTTGTGTGTCTTGTTCAGTGGTGGTCGTCTTTCAGCCTTTCTTACCTTGGCCATGTCTCTGAGTATTGCACACCTTGTGCTTTTGGGCACTCCAGTGATGTTGCAGCTCTGAAATATGGCCAAACTTGTGGCAAGTGGCATCTTGGCAGCTGCACACTTGACTTTTCTCAGTTTATGGGCAGTTATTTTGCGCCTTGGTTTTTCCACACGTTTCTTGCGACCCTGTTGACTATTTTGAATGAAACGCTTGATTGTTCGATGATCACACTTCAGAAGCTTTGCAATTTTAAGAGTGCTGCATCCCTCTGCAAGATATCTCACTATTTTTGACTTTTCTGAGCCTGTCAAGTCCTTCTTTTGACCCATTTTGCCAAAGGAAAGGAAGTTGCCTAATAATTATGCACACCTGATATAGGGTGTTGATGTCATTAGACCACACCCCTTCTCATTACAGAGATGCACATCACCTAATATGCTTAATTGGTAGTAGGCTTTCGAGCCTATACAGCTTGGAGTAAGACAACATGCATAAAGAGGATGATGTGGTCAAAATACTCATTTGCCTAATAATTCTGCACTCCCTGTATATAGGACATAAAAAGTTACTAGTCAACTAAAGGTTAACTTTTTAAGCTGTAAAAGACACTCACATTTTAGCTTAATAAACTGCAAAATGGAGCGTGAAACGCATCGGAAAATGATTTCAAGGATCATAAATGTATGACTTTAATGCTTTTGAACTTTTGATGCTGAATAAAAGCGTGATATTAGAATAAAGGTATGAAGGGAAGGTAGATTTTCCTATTTGTTTTTTTAAGGGGATAATAGAAACAGAAAGCTTAATCAGGGCATGGTCAGAGAGTAATATATTTTTGATATCGAAAGTAATGTAGCTAAGAAAGTTTCACTGATCAGAAGCATATCTATTCTAGAAAGAGATTCATGTGTTTTGGATTCACAAGTAAATGAACTATCATCTGGATTTTGCAATCTCCAAATATCTTTTAATTTTAGACTTTTACTAAAGTTTACTAAACATTTAGATTCTTTGTTATATCTATCTAGGTTTTTTTTTTTTTTTAAACAATTAAGAACAGAGTTAAAATCTCCCTCTAGTATTAATTTAGAATCAACAAAATTAATCCATTTGCGATATAAACCTCCCCAAAAGGTAGGTTGGAAATCATTTGGAGCATAGATATTGCAGAGAGTAAAGCATGTGCCCTGGTACTCTATCTCTTTAATAACATACCGCCCTTCCTTATCAATATCTTGAGATATTATGGAATATTCTAAATTTTTGTTAAAAATATAAAAGCCACTCCACATTTTCTATTTATCGAGGCCGACACAATCTCGCCAATCCAGCCAATTTTCTCTTTATTTGCTTCTAAACTGCAATTTAGTGTGTCTCTTGCACAAATACAATATCAGGAGAAAATTTTTTAAGATAGTGTATAATTTTTTTCTGCTTAATTGGGGATGTGATTCCCCCCACATTCCAGGATATAAAATTAAGAATGTCTTTCATCCTTGAACCTCGAGGACCAAAAAAAAGGAAAAGATTGCATAAAAACGCAGACCTTCAACCCAACATTTCAGGATGGGTAACATAGTATAGTATCATTTGGCATTAACATTGTCTATAAATCTTTTTAAGTCATGAGCTTTATCTAAAATTAGAGATTTTGATTCATGAAGAATCCTAACTTTAGCAGGATAGATAAGTGCTGATTGGATTCCCATATTTATGAGTTGTGTGCAAAAAACATAATTTATGCTTACCTGATAAATTCCTTTCTTCTGTAGTGTGATCAGTCCACGGGTCATCATTACTTGTGGGATATTAACTGCTCCCCTACAGGAAGTGCAAGAGGATTCACCCAGCAGAGTTGCTACATAGCTCCTCCCCTCTACGTCACCTCCAGTCATTCGACCAAGGACCAACGAGAAAGGAGAAGCCAAGGGTGTAGTGGTGACTGGAGTATAATTTAAAAAATATTTACCTGCCTTAAAAAACAGGGCGGGCCGTGGACTGATCACACTACAGAAGAAAGGAATTTATCAGGTAAGCATAAATTATGTTTTCTTCTGTTAAGTGTGATCAGTCCACGGGTCATCATTACTTGTGGGATACCAATACCAAAGCAAAAGTACACGGATGACGGGAGGGATAGGCAGGCTCTTTATACAGAAGGAACCACTGCCTGAAGAACCTTTCTCCCAAAAATAGCCTCCGAGGAAGCAAAAGTGTCCAATTTGTAAAATTTGGAAAAAGTATGAAGCGAAGACCAAGTTGCAGCCTTGCAAATCTGTTCAACAGAGGCCTCATTCTTAAAGGCCCAAGTGGAAGCCACAGCTCTAGTGGAATGAGCTGTAATTCTTTCAGGAGGCTGCTGTCCAGCAGTCTCATAAGCTAAACGAATTATGCTACGTAGCCAAAAAGAGAGAGAGGTAGCAGAAGCTTTTTGACCTCTCCTCTGACCAGAGTAAACGACAAACAGGGAAGACGTTTGTCGAAAATCTTTAGTTGCCTGTAAATAAAATTTAAGGGCACAAACTACATCCAGATTGTGCAAAAGACGTTCCTTCCTCGAAGAAGGATTTGGGAACAAGGATGGAACAACAATCTCCTGATTGATATTCCTGTTAGTGACTACCTTAGGTAAGAACCCAGGCTTAGTACGCAGAACTACCTTATCCGAGTGAAAAATCAAATAAGGAGAATCACAATGTAAGGCTGATAACTCAGAGACTCTTCGAGCCGAGGAAATAGCCATTAAAAATAGAACTTTCCAAGATAACAACTTTATATCAATGGAATGAAGGGGTTCAAACGGGACACCCTGTAAAACGTTAAGAACAAGGTTTAAACTCCATGGTGGAGCCACAGCTTTAAACACAGGTTTAATCCTGGCCAAAGCCTGACAAAAAGCCTGAACGTCTGGAACTTCTGACAGACGCTTGTGTAACAGAATGGACAGAGCTGAGATCTGTCCCTTTAAGGAACTAGCGGATAACCCCTTTTCTAAACCTTCTTGTAGAAAAGACAATATCCTAGGAATCCTAACCTTACTCCAAGAGTAACCTTTGGATTCGCACCAATATAGGTATTTACGCCATATTTTATGGTAAATCTTTCTGGTAACAGGCTTCCTAGCCTGTATTAAGGTATCAATAACTGACTCAGAAAAACCACGCTTTGATAAGATCAAGCGTTCAATTTCCAAGCAGTCAGCTTCAGAGAAGTTAGATTTTGATGTTTGAAAGGACCCTGAATCAGAAGGTCCTGTTTCAGAGGTAACGACCAAGGTGGACAGAATGACATGTCCACCAGATCTGTATACCAAGTCCTGCGTGGCCATGCAGGCGCTATTAGAATCACTGATGCTTTCTCCTGTTTGATTCTGGCAATCAATCGAGGAAGCATCGGGAAAGGTGGAAACACATAAGCCATCCTGAAGGTCCATGGTGCTGTCAAGGCATCTATCAGGACCGCTCCCGGATCCCTGGATCTGGACCCGTAGCGCGGAAGCTTGGCGTTCTGTCGAGACGCCATGAGATCTATCTCTGGTTTGCCCCAACGTCGAAGTATTTGGGCAAAGATCTCTGGATGAAATTCCCACTCCCCCGGATGAAAAGTCTGACGACTTAAGAAATCCGCCTCCCAGTTCTCCACTCCCGGGATGTGGATTGCAGACAGGTGGCAAGAGTGAGACTCTGCCCAGCGAATTATCTTCGATACTTCCATCATTGCTAGGGAGCTTCTTGTCCCTCCCTGATGGTTGATATAAGCTACAATCGTGATGTTGTCCGACTGGAACCTGATGAACCCCCGAGTTGCTAACTGGGGCCAAGCCAGAAGAGCATTGAGGACTGCTCTCAATTCCAGAATGTTTATTGGAAGAAGACTCTCCTCCTGATTCCATAGTCCCTGAGCCTTCAGAGAATTCCAGACAGCGCCCCAACCTAGTAGGCTGGCGTCTGTTGTTACAATTGACCAGTCTGGCCTGCTGAATGGCATTCCCCTGGACAGATGTGGCCGATAAAGCCACCATAGAAGAGAATTTCTGGTCTCTTGAATGGAATGAAGGACACGGCATGCATTTTGAAGTTTTGTTAACCTGTCCTCTGTCAGGTAAATCTTCATTTCTACAGAATCTATCAGAGTTCCCAGGAAGGGAACTCTTGTGAGTGGAAAGAGAGAACTTTTCTCTTCGTTCACTTTCCATCCATGCGACCTTAGAAATGCCAGTACTATCTCTGTATGAGATTTGGCAGTTTGAAAGCTTGAAGCTTGTATCAGTATGTCGTCTAAGTACGGAGCTACTGAAATTCCTCGCGGTCTTAGTACCGCCAGAAGAGTGCCCAGAACCTTTGTGAAGATTCTTGGAGCCGTAGCCAGTCCGAATGGAAGAGCTACAAACTGGTAATGCCTGTCTAAAAAGGCAAACCTTAGATACCGGTAATGACTTCTGTGAATCGGTATGTGAAGGTAAGCATCCTTTAAATCCACTGTGGTCAAGTACTGACCCTCTTGGATCATGGGCAAAATTGTTCGAATAGTTTCCATCTTGAACGATGGAACTCTTAGGAATTTGTTTAGGATCTTTAAATCCAAGATTGGCCTGAAGGTTCCCTCTTTTTTGGGAACTACAAACAGATTTGAGTAAAACCCTTGTCCTTGTTCCAACCGCGGAACTGGATGGATCACTCCCATTAATAAAAGATCTTGTACGCAGCGTAGAAACGCTTCCTTCTTTGTTAGGTTTGTTGACAACCTTGACAGATGAAATCTCCCTCTTGGGGGAGAGGATTTGAAGTCCAGAAGGTATCCCTGAGATATGATCTCTAACGCCCAGGGATCCTGAACATCTCTTGCCCAAGCCTGGGCGAAGAGGGAAAGTCTGTCCCCCACTAGATCCGGTCCCGGATCGGGGGCCCTCAATTCATGCTGTCTTAGGGGCAGCAGCAGGTTTTCTGGCCTGTTTGCCCCTGTTCCAGGACTGGTTAGGTTTCCAGCCTTGTCTGTAGCGAGCAACAGCTCCTTCCTGTTTTGGTGCAGAGGAAGTTGATGCTGCTCCTGCTTTGAAATTACGAAAGGAACGAAAATTGGACTGTCTAGCCTTGGCTTTGGCCTTGTCCTGAGGCAGGGCATGACCTTTACCTCCTGTAATGTCATCAATAATCTCTTTCAAGCCGGGCCCGAATAAGGTCTGCCCTTTGAAAGGAATATTAAGCAATTTAGATTTAGACGTAACATCAGCTGACCAGGATTTTAGCCACAGAGCTCTGCGTGCCTGAATGGCGAATCCTGAATTTTTAGCCGCAAGTTTAGTTAAATGTACTACGGCATCTGAAATAAATGAATTAGCTAACTTAAGGAATTTAAGTTTGTGTGTGATGTCATCTAGTGTGGATGATTGAAGTGTCTCTTCCAGAGACTCAAACCAAAATGCTGCTGCAGCCATGACAGGCGCAATACATGCAAGAGGTTGCAATATAAACCCTTGTTGAACAAACATTTTCTTAAGGTAACCCTCTAATTTTTTATCCATTGGATCTGAAAAAGCACAGCTATCCTCCACTGGGATAGTGGTACGCTTAGCTAAAGTAGAAACTGCTCCCTCCACCTTAGGGACCATTTGCCATAAGTCCCGTGTGGCGGCGTCTATTGGAAACATTTTTCTGAATATAGGAGGGGGTGAGAAAGGCACACCGGGTCTATCCCACTCCTTAGTAACAATGTCAGTAAGTCTCTTAGATATAGGAAAAACGTCAGTACTCGTCGGTACCGCAAAATATTTATCCAACCTACACATTTTTTCTGGGATTGCAACTGTGTCACAATCATTCAGAGCCGCTAATACCTCCCCTAGTAACACACGGAGGTTCTCAAGCTTAAATTTAAAATTTGAAATGTCTGAGTCCAGTTTATTTGGATCAGAACCGTCACCCACAGAATGAAGCTCTCCGTCTTCACGTTCTGCAAACTGTGACGCAGTATCAGACATGGCCCTTGCATTATCAGCGCACTCTGTTCTCATCCCAGAGTGATCACGTTTACCTCTTAGTTCTGGTAGTTTAGCCAAAACTTCAGTCATAACAGTAGCCATATCTTGTAATGTGATTTGTAATGGCCGCCCAGATGCACTCGGCGCTACAATATCACGCACCTCCTGAGCGGGAGATGCAGGTACTGACACGTGAGGCGAGTTAGTCGGCATAACTCTCCCCTCGTTGTTTGGTGAAATATGTTCAATTTGTACAGATTGACTATTTTTTAAAGTAGCATCAATACATTTAGTACATAAATTTCTATTGGGCTCCACTTTGGCATTAACACATATAGCACAGAGATATTCCTCTGAATCAGACATGTTTAACACACTAGCAAATAAACAGCAACTTGGAAATACTTTTCAAAGTAATTTACAAATAATATGAAAACGAACTGTGCCTTTAAGAAGCACAGAAAATATTATAACAGATAAAATAATTAAGTTATAGCATCAATCTTTGTCAGAATATACAGTTTTAGCAAAGGATTGTTCCCCTCAGCAAATGATAACTAACCCAGGCAGCAGAAAAAAATACACAAATAAACGTTTTTTATATCACAGTCAATACAATCAGCACAGCTCTGCTGTAAAGATTACTTCCCTCAAAAAAGACTCTTGAGATCCCTGAACTCTGTAGAGATGAACCGGATCATGCAGGAAGAAAATGAACCTCTGACTGAGTTTTTCTGATGCATAGTAAAAGCACCAAAAATGGCCCCTCCCCCACACACATAACAGTGAGAGGGATCAGTGAACTGCTCTAATTTAAATCAAAACTATTGCCAAGTGGAAAAAAAGTGCCCAAAACATTTTTTCACTCAGTACCTCAGAGAAAAAAACGTTTTTACATGCCAGCAAAAAAACGTTTTACCTCAATAATTAATTGTCATTTAAAACCTATTGCAAGTCCCTGCAAAATAGGTTAAGTCTATGTATACAGTTTAAAAGCCAGAGAAGTACCATTTCCCAGAAAACTGAAGTGTAAAATATACATACATGACAGCCTGATATCAGCTACATCTACTGCATTCAAGGCTGAGTTTACATTATAACGGTATGGCAGGATTTTCTCATCAATTCCATGTCAGAAAATAATAAACTGCTACATACCTCTTTGCAGATTAATCTGCCTGCTGTCCCCTGATCTGAAGTTTACCTCTCCTCAGATGGCCGAGAAACAGCAATATGATCTTAACTACTCCGGCTAAAATCATAGAAAAACTCAGGTAGATTCTTCTTCAAATTCTACCAGAGAAGGAATAACACACTCCGGTGCTATTATAAAATAACAAACTTTTGATTGAAGATATACAAACTAAATATATCACCATAGTCCTCTCACACATCCTATCTAGTCGTTGGGTGCAAGAGAATGACTGGGGGTGACGTAGAAGGGAGGAGCTATGTAGCAACTCTGCTGGGTGAATCCTCTTGCACTTCCTGTAGGGGAGCAGTTAATATCCCACAAGTAATGATGACCCGTGGACTGATCACACTTAACAGAAGAAAGGGGTGATTTCTTGTCTTTCGGCTGAGGTCTCTACTGAGAATTCCTGAAAAATCACGACATGCTCCTGACTCATTTTTTGACTCATAGTATGTAAGAGTTCTGAGTTTGTCCTGGTAGTTCAGAAACTTAATTAGTACTGGTCTTTTAAGGGGGGATAGATTACTTTTGAGATTTGAATTACCAAGCCAATGCACTCTTTCTATAGCTAATAGTATAAATTGATCTGGTATCCCTAAAGCTTTGGGTAAAGTGGTGGAAGCAAATTCTAACAAATTTAGATATTCTGTAGATTCTGAGAGTCCTATAATTCTCAATTTATTTCTGCGTGATCTATAGTCTAACTCATGGAGTCGAAGCTGTAAAAGTTGCATGGTTTGATCTTGTGCTTTTATAGTTGACTGCTGTGTATTCTGTATTTCCTCTATAGCCGATACCTTTTTTTCTATTTCAGTAACTCTGTAAGTTGTTTAATTTCATTGGAGAGCAATACTAATTCTGATTTTAAGGTATCAAATTGTGGTAAAAACAAGTCAGCAATTTGCTTCACTAGAATACTTGTATCGTTGTTAGTTTGTGAGGAGTTTGGATTTTCTATCTGTCCAGATTCACAGCTGTCTAGGCTGTTGTGAGATTTCTTGTCCTTCTGTTTGGAAGGCATACTTGGGGATTTGTACTTGTTCGTGTTTAAGTATTTGTCCATAGACAAAAATGAATACATGTGGGATAAATAGGAGTGAATAAGAGTGAGGAACAAAAGAAAGAGGGACACACACTCAGTGTATAGTGCACAAATTAAGTGTCCTGGGGGGGATATTAATCAGTGATTATAGGTGAAAGAATATGTTGAGTGCAAAAAAATAAAAAAATAAGGCCTAGATTTAGAGTTGGGCGGTAGCCGTCAAAACCAGCGTTAGAGGCTCCTAAAGCTGGTTTTTACTGCCCGCTGGTATTTAGAGTTAGTCAGGAAAGTGTCTAATGCTCACTTTGGAGCTTTTCCATACCGCAGATCCCCCTACGCCATTTGCGTATCCTATCTTTTCAATGGGATCTTTCTAACGCCGGTATTTAGAGTCGTGGCTGAAGTGAGCGTTAGAAATCTAACAACAAAAATCCAGCCGCAGAAAAAAGTCAGTAGTTAAGAGCTTTCTGGGCTAACGCCGGTTTATAAAGCTCTTAACTACTGTGCTCTAAAGTACACTAACACACATAAACTACCTATGTACCCCTAAACCGAGGCCCCCCCACATCGCCGCCACTCTATTAAAATTTTATAACCCCTAATCTGCTGCTCCGTACACCGCCGCCAGCTACGTTATCCCTATGTACCCCTAATCTTCTGCCCCTAACATCGCCGACCACTATGTTATATTTATTAACCCCTAATCTGCCCCCACAACGTCGCCTCCACCTACCTACAATAATTAACCCCTAATCTGCCGACCGGATCTCACCTCTACTATAATAAATGTATTAACCCCTAAAGCTAAGTCTAACTCTAACCCTAACACCCCCCTAACTTAAATATAATTTAAATCTAACAAAATAAATAAAACTCTTATTAAATAAATTATTCCTATTTAAAGCTAAATACTTACCTGTAAAATAAACCCTAATATAGCTACAATATAAATTATAATTATATTGTAGCTATTTTAGGATTAATATTTATTTTACAGGCAACTTTGTAATTATATTAACCAGGTACAATAGCTATTAAATAGTTAATAACTATTTAATAGTTACCTAGTTAAAATAATTACAAAATTACCTGTGAAATAAATCCTAACCTAAGTTACAATTAAACCCAACACTACACTATCAATAAATTAATTAAATAAAATACCTACAATTACCTACAATTAAACCTAACACTACACTATCAATAAATTAATTAAATATAATACCTACAAATAAATACAATGAAATAAACTAACTAAAGTACAAAAAATAAAAAAGAACTAAGTTACAAAAAATAAAAAAATATTTACAAACATTAGAAAAATATTACAACAATTTTAAACTAATTACACCTACTCTAAGCCCCCTAATAAAATAACAAAGCCCCCCAAAATAAAAAAATGCCCTACCCTATTCTAAATTTAAAAAGTTCAAAGCTCTTTTACCTTACCAGCCCTGAAAAGGGCCCTTTGCGGGGCATGCCCCAAATAATTCAGCTCTTTTGCCTGTAAAAAAAACATACAATACCCCCCCAACATTACAACCCACCACCCACATACCCCTAATCTAACCCAAACCCCCCTTAAATAAACCTAACACTAAGCCCCTGAAGATCTTCCTACCTTATCTTCCCCACGCCGGGTTCACCGATCGATCCAGAAGAGCTCTTCCGATGTCTTGATCCAAGCCCAAGCGGGGGGCTGAAGATGTCCATGATCCGACTGAAGTCTTCATCCAAGCGGGAGCTGAAGAGGTCCATGATCCGGCTGAAGTCTTCTATCGAGCGGCATCTTCAATCTTCTTTCTTCCGGATCCATGTTCATCCCGCCAACGCGGAACATCCATCTTTACCGATGACTTCCCGACGAACGACGGTTCCTTTAAGGGACGTTATCCAAGATGGCGTCCCTCGGATTCTGATTGGCTGATAGGATTCTATCAGCCAATCGGAATTAAGGTAGGAAAATTCTGATTGGCTGATGGAATCAGCCAATCAGAATCAAGTTCAATCCGATTGGCTGATCCGATCAGCCAATCAGATTGAGCTCGCATTCTATTGGCTGTTCCGATCAGCCAATAGAATGCGAGCTCAATCTGATTGGCTGATCGGATCAGCCAATCGGATTGAACTTGAATCTGATTGGCTGATTCCATCAGCCAATCAGAATTTTCCTACCTTAATTCCGATTGGCTGATAGAATCCTATCAGCCAATCGGAATTCAAGGGACGCCATCTTGGATGACGTCATTTAAAGGAACCGTCATTCGCCGGGAAGTCGTCGGTGAAGATGGATGTTCCACGTCGGCGGGATGAACATGGATCCGGAAGAAAGAAGATTGAAGATGCTGTTGATAGAAGACTTCAGCCGGATCATGGACCTCTTCAGCTCCCGCTTGGATGAAGACTTCAGCCGGATCATTGACATCTTCAGCTCCCCGCTTGGGCTTGGATCAAGACATAGGAGCCAGGACGGATCGGTGTGATACCCGGCGAGGTGAAGATAAGGTAGGAAGATCTTCAGGGCCTTAGTGTTAGGTTTATTTAAGGGGGGTTTGGGTTAGATTAGGGGTATGTGGGTGGTGGGTTGTAATGTTGGGGGGGTATTGTATGTGTTTTTTTTATAGGCAAAAGAGCTGAATTCTTTGGGGCATGCCCCGCAAAGGGCCCTTTTCAGGGCTGGTAAGGTAAAAGAGCTTTGAACTTTTTTAATTTAGAATAGGGTAGGGCATTTTTTTATTTTGGGGGTCTTTGTTATTTTATTAGGGGGCTTAGAGTAGGTGTAATTAGTTTAAAATTGTTGTAATGTTTTTCTTATGTTTGTAAATATTTTTTTATTTTTTGTAACTTAGTTCCTTTTTATTTTTTGTACTTTAGTTAGTTTATTTCATTGTATTTATTTGTAGGTATTGTATTTAATTAATTTATTGATAGTGTAGTGTTAGGTTTAATTGTAACTTAGGTTAGGATTTATTTTACAGGTAATTTTGTAATTATTTTAACTAGGTAACTATTAAATAGTTATTAACTATTTAATAGCTATTGTACCTGGTTAATATAATTACAAAGTTGCCTGTAAAATAAATATTAATCCTAAAATAGCTACAATATAATTATAATTTATATTGTAGCTATATTAGGGTTTATTTTACAGGTAAGTATTTAGCTTTAAATAGGAATAATTTATTTAATAATAGTTAATTTATTTTGTTAGATTTAAATTATATTTAATTTAGGGGGGTGTTAGGGTTAGGGTTAGACTTAGCTTTAGGGGTTAATACATTTATTATAGTAGCGGTGAGATCCGGTCGGCAGATTAGGGGTTAATAATTGTAGGTAGGTGTCGGCGATGTTAGGGAGGGCAGATTAGGGGTTAATACTATTTATTATAGGGTTATTAAGGCGGGAGTGAGGCGGATTAGGGGTTAATAACTTTATTATAGTAGCGGTGAGCTCCGGTCGGCAGATTAGGGGTTAATAATTGTAGGTAGGTGGAGGCGACGTTGGAGGTGGCAGATTAGGGGTTAATAAATATAATATAGGGGTCGGCGGTGTTATGGGCAGCAGATTAGGGGTACATAGGGATAATGTAGGTAGCGGCGGTGTACGGAGGGGCAGATTAGGGGTTAATAATAATATGCAGGGGTCAGCGATAGCGGGGGCGGCAGATTAGGGGTTAATAAGTGTAAGGTTAGGGGTGTTTAGACTCGGGGTACATGTTAGAGTGTTAGGTGCAGACTTAGGAAGTGTTTCCCCATAGTAAACAATGGGGCTGCGTTAGGAGCTGAACGCTGCTTTTTTGCAGGTGTTAGGTTTTTTTTCAGCTCAAACTGCCCCATTGTTTTCTATGGGGGAATCGTGCACAAGCACATTTTTGAAGCTGGCTGCGTCAGTAAGCAAAGCTGGTATTTAGAGTTGCAGTGGCGGTAAATATGCTCTACGCTCCCTTTTTTGGAGCCTAACGCAGCCATTCTGTGAACTCTAAATACCAGCGGTATTTAAAAGGTGCGGGGGAAAAAAAGCATGCGTAGCTAACGCACCCCATTGGCCGCAGAACTCTAAATCTAGCCGATAGAGAATTATCTGTGAGCATAGGGTATTGTCCTCACCAACAGAGGTTAGTAAGCTAGTTGAAGTTTTAAATTATAGGGAAAAAAAGACAGTTTAGAGAGCTGGTATATTTGCAGATACAGACTCCTTAATTCTCAACTACTATATATAGATCATAGATCGTTTACAAAGTCTAGGGTGATTTTGAATTAATGGTAAGGATTTTTATTTGAACAATTACTAACTCACTCTTTCTGTATGAATCTGATGTTATTTTAAGGTATATACATCTGCAAGGAATAAATGTTAGGATCAAGTAAATCCTTTAAAGGTAATTATATATCTTAGTAATACAAAATGTGTATCTTACCAAAAATTTCTGTGAGTATAAGATGTTATCCTCACCTACCTAAGATTATACTTAAAAGCTGGTTGCAATTTTTAGATTATAAAAACAGGAGGTAGCATATACAGACAATCTCGTTGACTCTTATCTGCTGCATGCAGGACATAAATCAATGAAAAGACATATAATAATCTAAGATTGACTTGAACAATTCTCATTTAGAAAATAACCAGCTATATCATATTATTTAAACTTAATTACAACCATCAAATATATTTATAAACAAGTAATGCCAGGATTGTGTCTTGATTAGTAGACAGATAGCCCCATGTTTTTATATATTTTGCTATTCCAAAAGGAGGCTTGAGTTAATATGAGAATGAAATGACGCAACCAAAATCCAAAAATGGGTACCCATGTGAGTACCCATTTTCGCTTTTTGGTTACATCATTTCATGCTCACTTTTAGTTGATCTGCACATGAGGCGCCCCTCTGTTTTGTGTTTCACTTCATAGTTTAGTTCAGCTTCGTCTGTGAAGAGGAGAGCAGCCACCTATACCTTGATATCCATCGAGGTCCTTTGAATAGTGTAAAGCGCGGATTCTTTTGGGACTATTATTGCATAACTGTTTGGTAACAGATTTATTGTTTGTATTCCTTATTGAGATAATATGTTATGTCTGTTTCAATATTTATTTCATTATTACCATTTGGACGCCCCCTCAATTGGTTTGTTTGAGTTAATATGACTCTTTCACACAGCAGTCCAGATATTATGTTTAAATATGGACAGATACTCTTATAATTTTCAACTTTATGCTTCAAAGCTTCAGAAATGCTATCCTTTATGTGTCCTTAGTGAGAGTCTAAATGTATATAATAACCAAACAACAAATATGTATTAGGATCAGGTAAATCCTTTGAAAATAGTTATATACCAGCAATACAAAATGTATATCTTAGCAGAATTACCTGTGAGTATAAAGTATTATTACCCTCACCAACTTAAGATAATATTTAGAAGCTGGTTGCAATTTTAGATTGTAAAAAAAAAAGAGCAGCGGAGGGTTAATATATATATATATATATATATATATATATATATATATATATACTGTATATATACATTCAATCTCATTGATTCTTATCTGCTGTAAGCAGAGCATAAGTCATTTAGAGAAAATAGGTTTTTAACTTTTAGATTAAAGTGGGTGATTCCCATTTAAAAAGTAGCCAGCTGTATCATGATATTTAAGCTCAATTACAACTATAAAAAATGTTTATCAACAAGTAATACAAGGTTTGTATCTTAACTAGGCTTATGTATGTAGCCGTCAATCACCAACTAGCTCCCAGTAGTATATTGCTGCTCCTGAACCTACCTATGTATGTTTTTCAACAAAACATACTAAAGGAGCAATGTATAATTAATAATATAAGTGAATTAAAAAGTCTCGTAAAATTACATGCTCTTTCTGAAACATGAAAGTTTAATTTTGAATTTTATGTCCCTTTAATTTTCCTTTTATTGAATGTAAGATTTAAGTACCGCATATGATAATTGAGTACCAAAAATTATATCTGAATATTTAATTGCTTTTATAAAAATGTTGATTTTTATTTACTTGATTGTTAGTCTTCTGGAACCAAATTTCATAAATTCAAATGTTACATTCATTATAATATTATAATATTAACATCTGTTATACAGAAACATTTGCAAGAGAGAAGAGGAATATAGCTATTTTTTAATTCAAAAGTAATGAAAAAAATCCTTCCTGGTTCACACAAATATAATGTTGTGCTAGGGGGCTATTAAAACAAGAATCACACACTTAAATGCTAGTGGACAAATAAAATAAGGGCCACACTCTTAAGATAAGAATCACACATGCAAATGCTAAACTGCCGGCTAACGACATCGGCTGTGTGATGTACTTGTGGTCAAAATCAATGTTCTGTCCCTCCTTATGACATCAGAGTCCCAGTTGTCCAATCCAACGCATGTCACTGACACTTTTTCAAGGATCTGGTGAAACTTTGGATTAGATAACTGAGACTCAGATGTCACAAGGAGGGACATGACTTTAATTTTTAACACAAATATATCTCACCGTTAACCGGCAGTTTTAGCATTTGAGTGTTTGATACAAATCTTATGGCTTTCTCTACCCGAGTGATTTGTGAGTTATATTATTTTTTTTTTAAATTGACTTTGATGTTCCCTGATCCATCTTTATTTTAGAATATACATACATGAGCAATTTAACTGAGCTGAGTCATAGCTCTATAAAGTGTGAGCAAAATATATACCATTTACAAGCTACATTTTCTTATAGGACATCACTATTTGCAATTACCAAACGAACCTGGGATTTTATATCCTTAAACTAGTGGTGCATCACATTTTTTATTATTTGTTATTTCACTTTTGTTGTGATTTTTTTTACAATTAACACATTGTTTTAATGTGTGTGTGTGTCTCAGGAATATGTCTGTGTGTCTGAGGTGTTTTTTTTTTAGTGTGTGTGAGTATTTCTGAGTGTCTGTTAGTGAGTACATGTTTCTGTGTGTCTGAGTATTTCTGTGTGTCTGCAAGTGTATGTGTACCTTTGAATGTTTTTGTTTGTGTGTGTCTGAGTATTTCTACAGACTTTTAAGTATACAACAAATGAATCTCTATTGGCTTCATATGTGTGTTTATATGGCTCTGAAACTAGACAATGCCTCACCAGCCATGGACATCACCGCATGTCACTGGTAAAATTTGCTTGATGCAGCAAAGTATTTGAGGAGGTCTATTTGGGAATTGCAGACCAGGGTTGGTCAATAGTGAATAACTGACAGGCTACACTGAATGTAGATCTTGTTTCAATATATTTTTCATATCTAGTCTCTCAAGAGTTGAATTCAGAATGTTAAAAGCAGGTTGTTGGCAGTTGCTGGAATTACCTAGCTGACATGGTATATGATCATTAATGAAAACATTATCTATAATGGAAGTATAATGCAAAAGTATGAAATATAGAAATGTAACATATATTCTTTTTGATCTTTACTGGCCCCACAGAAGACTCATTTTCTGAAGTCATTATGCTGTATTGTTTCATAAATGCAGTTTGCTTAATTTACTTATTTTACACCAGAAAACCTTTAACTGAACATCATTATCTTCTGTAGGTGATAAAATCATTGTTACAATAGACTTTATATTTAAATTAATGAGGAACATATTCTTATTACATAAATATTGGTTCATATAAAGCTGTGTTTCAGCTGTGATTGAGCAGAAAATATTGAAATTCAATATGATAACACTCTTAGTAAAATCCTTTCAAGAGTAAACTATTCAAAATGGTTTATTGGCATTTGTGGATGTTATAAAAAAACAAGGGGGACTTAACCCTATGTTTCAACTCCTGTTTTTAACTTCTCTAGATATTCCTATTATTACTTTTATTATTATTGTTAATTATTTCTAAAGTATCAACAGTGCCGTGACCTTAGGGACAAATTAGCAAAGTGCAATAATCAAATTACATTTACATAAACCATAAAGGGTAGAAGGTCTGCCCATGAGTCACTGATAGCTGTAAACGATCTTTGCAGATTATTGACAAGGCAGATGGACTTGGGGGCTGACATTGTAAAGAAAATAAAGGGCAAAGTATCAGAAGCAAGACATTGTAATGCACATTTGATAACTTCCTGAACAGATATGTTTTTTTTAATAAATACTTACATTTTGAAAACTAGAGGCAAATCTTAAAATCTAATCTGACCTTTGCAACGTGAATACTATTACTTATAAATGTTCTCTAAATACAAAAAAACACTATAAAATATACTTTTTCCCTTCATTTTTTAAATGAAATGAAGCATCATCACTTAAATACACATATTTAAACATATTTAACTTTTTAATTATCTTAAAGGGACATTAAAGGGACAGTTTACTCAAAAATGTTCTCCCATTTTATTTGTTACCAATGATCCACTTTACCTGCTGGAATGTATTAAATTGTTTGCAAGTATTTCCATTAACCTTATATTGGCATTTCAATTAGTTTATTTAGCCTGTTGTATCCCCACCTATTCTAAAAGTTTTTGGCCTTGAGGCCAAGCTGTGTTAACAAGAATTAACAAAACAATCCGAGAGCGCCAACTAGAGGCAAAGGAAGATTCTAACAAGAAAGTGAATAACAATCAAAAACATTTATTTGAACATATATTAAAACCATGGATCCATGTAACATATACGAAAATGAGATGCAGTGAACATGTAGTTAAAAATACATAATCGGGTCAGTGGAAAATACAATAAAAAATACAGTAAAAAATACAATAAAAATACAATAAAAATACAATAAAAATACAATATTCCACAAATTAATATCACCAATTAATATCACCAATTACGGGGATATACAAAATAAGAGTCACATTAAATGATCTCTTAAGAAGAACCAAAAGTTTCTAAAAAGAGTTTTTTTGGAAAATTGTCCAAAGGAATTGTGGTACAATTCTTAGTTGTGGCTAATGAGTCTAGAAATCCAGTGGAAAAAACAGTGATGAAAAAACAAATATTGATGAAAAATCAAGTGAAAAATAATATATATAAAATCCAATTGAAATAATCCAAGTGTATATATAAAAGTGTAATATGAACGGGGGATCCCCCTAACACTAGTGGTAAGTGTAAAAATTGTGTAAAATTGTGTGAAAGTGTAAAAATAGTAAAAATATGAGTGATAAAAATGAAAATGAAATCCAAGTGATATTTAGTAAGAAAAAATATATTAGTGAATGATCCTCCTTATGAATTTCTCCATATGAGTGATGGTAATGGACTTTTATGTGCTAGTTGACTTTACTTGATCTTTGCAATGTGAACTTCGATTATCCCTGTAATTTAAAAAACAACAACATAGTGCAATAACGTTTTAACATATGAAAAGATATGAAATAATGCTCACCAAATTTGTCAACGCGTTTCGGCCTCTATAAAAGGCCTTTCTCAAGACTAACTAAAGGTGAGTATTGGTGGCTCTATTTATATATATCAACAGCCAATGAATTATCTTCGTTTTGGCGCCAAAAAACGGGTTTGGCGCCAAAAAAACGGAAGTTCTATTACTCTTATACTTCTGTTTTTGGGTAATGTATTTGCATGCCTAATTGATCAGTATATCCTTTACTGATCAATATTATTCCATTCTGTCATTCTAGATCTTTGGAAATGTATATTGCCGATCGCTCAGTTTATAAACTCGTGAGCGTCGGACCGGAAGTGACGTCATGTTTGTTTACTTCCGGTTATTCGTACTTCCGGTTATATTATTTCTGTGGCAGTTTGGCAAATAAATTCATGAGCATCGGACCGGACGTCATGTTTGTTTACTTCCGGTTATTTGTACTTCCGGTTACATTATTTCTATGGTAGTTTGGCAAATGACGTTATTCGTAATGGGGGCATTAATGCTATATATGGAGTTCCCACATAAACTAATTAGGCAAATGTAAGCTCCATGTGAGGTGGTCATATTTGGGGTATATAAATAATAAATAATAAATAATATGAGCAATATTCGAAATACAGTGGGTAACATTCTTAAACATAACACATAATAAAATGACAATCCCAAAATAAATAACAATCTTACAGTTAGTAACAATTTTAAAAATTTTCGGAATTAAAAGAAGTTTAAAATTACTGTAAAAATGATAGACTAGAGTCATAAAATTATAGATTATGATTATAATGTAAATTAGTAAAAATGATAAATTGGTAAAAATGATAGACTATAGTCATAGGATATATAAAATGCATAAATAAGGCCCAGGGACATCTATTAAAAAGGAGATATAATAGGGGGATACAATGGGTGTACATTCAATAAAGGTACATATAGTAATGGTATCCATAATACAAAAAGGGTTATCTGGAGATTCATAGGTATCTAAAATCGTCTTCTCTCAGAACAGACTAAAATAAGGCTAAAAATGGGACTTAAAAATGGGATGTAGGTACTCAGTTCTATATAAAATAAGAGCGTCTAATGTTAAAAGAGCCTATTGTTATGGTTTATATGATAGTAACGCTTTGCTAAAAAAGCTAGTATGAAGATACATGCTAACTAGCTAAGAGTCCTAAAATATTACTTTGTACTTAATAAGTGTGAGAGGTCCTCTCTATTATTTAAGCCTCTAGGGTAAAGACAGTCAATGTTAAAGATCCATTTGGATTCTACAGTCAGTAGGCGTCTCTCATAGTCACCGCCCCTCCAATTTGGTGTCACTAGTTGTATGCCTATGTAGTTAAAATCTTTATGGCTCGCTCGGTGGTAAGTGGTAAAATGTCTATAGAGGGCTGTTTCAGTGTTTCCATGTTCTATCTTTAATAGATGTTCTCTAATGCGATCTTTAAGACTTCTGGACGTTTGCCCTATGTATTGAAGTCCGCAGCTACACCATATCATGTAGACAACTCCTCTGTCACTGCATCTTATCAGATCATTGATCTTGTATTTCACTTTTGTGTTGAATGAGGTGAATTCTTTAATTTTAACACCTCTTTTACAGGCTTTGCAACTTAGACATGGGAAGAATCCTTTAATTTCTTTACCAAATACATCCCTTACTTTATTCTCTATCCCCTTAGGTATACTTGGGGATAGTCTGCTCTTTAGGTTATCCGTCTTCCTATATATGAAGATAGGTCGGTTGTCAGTTTGTCCCCTATGATTTCGTCATTCTTTAAAAGTGACCAGTGCTTCTCAATGATTTTCTCCACAATGTGTCTGTTCTCACTGTACTCAGTTATGAACGGGACAGTGAGTTGGTTATTTTCAAAATGGTTGATTGTTTTTTTGGGTTTATATACCAGGAGATCTTTACGGTCTTTATTCCTGACTTCTTCCATGGTTTCAATTAGGGACTTTTCTTCATAACCCCTTTCTAAAAAATTTTCTTTAAGAGTGGCAGCTTGTTCTTCCCACTTATTGGGATTAGAGCAATTTTTCTTCAATCTAAGGAATTGACCTTTTGGTATATTGGTCTTCCATCTGTTGAGGTGACAGCTTTCTCTATGTATATAATTATTGCAGTCCACTTTTTTTAAAAAAGTGGACGTCTCCAGTTTGCCTTCATTGATGTCAATTTTTAGATCTAGGAAATTGATCGTTTTATTGCTCATCTCATATGTGAATTTGAGATTGTGGGTGTTGTCATTCATGACTTTTAAGGTATATTCTAAATCTTCTCTAGACCCCTTCCATATCAGAATGATGTCATCTATATACCTGTTGTAGAGGACCAGGTCCGCGCTAGCTGGGCATGAATCCCAGAAAACTAGTTCCCAGTAGCCCATATACAAATTCGCGTAGCTAGGCGCGAACCTGGTCCCCATCGCTGTACCACATATTTGTTTAAAAAAGTCCCATTGTTGCTAAAATAGTTGTGGGTTAAAATAAAACGTATCCCTCTAAGAATAAATTCTCTTTGTAATTCAGGTAAATTGGGATCTTTCTTAAGGAAGAAGTCCACCGCTTCTATACCGCCATCATGTGGAATGCTGGTATAGAGGGACATAACGTCACATGTAACGAGTATATAATTTTCTCCCCATTGTATATTCTCCAATTTATTCAGAATCTGAGTAGAATCCCTCAAATACGATGGTAATTCTGTGTTAACAAGGCCAGTAGAAGAAATTCCACTCCCAGTGGGTTATAGAAGAGATAAGGTAATACAATGTTAATTTTCCATTGTACTCTCCAAGTATTGGTGATTGGTTTATGGACAGATATAAGATAAAGAAGCAGGTATATTTACACAATGTGATAAAGTAATGAGATTTAATTATACTTTTAAGCTCAACCCATTTTATTAGGTTGTGACTTCAAAACACAAAATCAGCTAATTCATATACACAAATAAGCCTTAGAAAAGCAACTCTTTTACATTTTATACCCTGCAGCTGGTAAAAAAAGTAATTGTAAACACATTAAAGGGACACTGAACCCACATTTTTTATTTCATGATTTAGATAGAGCATGCGATTTTAAGCAACTTTCTAATTTACTCCTATTATAAAATTTTCTTCGTTCTCTTGCTATCTTTATTTGAAAAAGAAGGCATCTAAGATTTTTTTTTCTTCAGTTCTCTGGACAGCACTTTTTTTTATTGGTGGATGAATTTATCCACCAATCAGCAAGGACAACCCAGGTTGTTTACCAAAAATGGGCCGGCATTTAAACTTACATTCTTGCATTTCAAATAAAGATACCAAGAGAATAAAGAAAATTTGATAATAGGAGTAAATTAGAAAGTTGCTTAAAATTCCATGCTCTATCTGAATCACAAAAGAAAAAATTTGGGTTCAGTGTCCCTTTAAGGGAAAAATAATTTTATTATATACTGTCCCTTTAAGGGTAAAATTAAACGTTTGTTATTCAGATAGAGCATACAATTTTAAGAGAGTTTCCACTTTACTTCTATCATCATATTTTTTTCATTTTCTTTTATTGAAAGTCATCTCCAGAACAACAATACACTACTGGCTGGCTGAGCTCATCTGGTGAGCCAATGGAAAGAGGCCTATGTGTGAAGCCACCATTCCCCAGCTACCACACAGTAGTGCATTGCTGCTCCTGAGCCTACCTCAACAAAGGATACTCAGAGAAAAAAATGATAATAGAAGTAAACTGGAATGTTGTTTAAAATGGCATATCTGCATTGTGAAATACATATTTTGAGTTTTAGATTCCTTTAAAGGAACATAAAACACCTATTGATGATGCATCTAGAACTGTATCTCTTTTCCAAGGCTCCAGATTGCTACCGGCTTTACTTAAAGGGAAGTACTTACCTTTTCTTTGTTTCATACAAAAAAAGGGCATTTCAAAAATATATTTTTAAAACTTGTTCCTGACCTGAATTTATCCATTTATTTTTATTAGAAGTGTCAAATTGTAGATGTAATTTAACAATATAATACATGCACAAAATTAAATAATAACTAAAAATAAAAATGAAAATATCATGGATATAAGTCATCTTGTTACAGATTGTATTCCAGAGAGCATAGGAGACTAGAACAATGAGTAAAGAATTGACAGTAGATGACTAATGGATTGCTATGGTCGAAAAATGTTGTTTTGTTGAATCTCTGGAAGTCATTATAATGTTAGAGTTTAATTAAGCCATGGAATGATGTAAAAAATAATGAAACAAAGATAATATTTAGAAACCAAACTCATAATAGGAACTTAAAAATGAGGCTATAACAATTTCCTCAAAACATTCAAAACACATTTTCAAGATGATTACCAATTTCCTGTCTGCTGTATCAGAATTACCCAGTGTCTAGCAAATATGGCATTAATAAAGATTACACTAGATTAGTTGTACCTTAAGATATCATAAAATGTAGGTTATAACAGACTGTGATGCAGAAAAATACAATTATGTTTTTTCCATGAAATATGAATATCATTGCAAGAGCCAGTTACATGCATATTAATACTTAGAATTTTAATAATTAGTTGCGTTTATATTAGGTGTTTGCAAATGGGAGATGACAATGTTAGTTTTTTCAAAAGGTAAACATATTTTTTATATGATCTTATAAACATTGGTTATATCTGCAGGCTTGAAATTTAATTAAATAACAAGCAGTCACATTTTTCACTTGCTAGACAAAATTATTTTCTGTGACACCAACAAAAAATCATTAAACCAATTAGCAAAGGACACCATTAAGTATACTTGTATACATTCACAAAAGTTAATTCATGCACTGTGATTGATAACATCTATTTATGTCTATATATACTTATAAATGTTGACAAACAATGTTACTTGGTTATGTTTTATGTTGCATTATATTAAAGAAGGAGGTCAGTATTGGTATGGGTTATGGTTAAAGGGACAATGTACCCAAATTTTTTTCTTTTGTAATTCAGAAAGAGCATGCAATTTTAAGCAACTTTCTAATTTACTCCTATTATAAATTTTTCTTCATTCTCTTGCTATCATTATTTGAAAAAGAAGGCATCTAAGCATCTAAACTCTGGTTGTTCACCAAAAATGGGCCGGCATCTAAACTTACATTCTTGCATTTCAAATAAAGATACCAAGAGAATGAAGAAAATTTGATAATAGGAGTAAATTAGAAAGTTGCTTAAAATTTCATGCTCTATCTGAATCACGAAATAATTTTTTTGGGTACAGTGTCCCTTTAAGGATTATGGTTTCACAGATGTCAGCACAAAGTTGCCTGCACATTTTCCCACCAACCGAGATATTGTTGTCCCGATAATGTTGTGAATGTGAATTGATTTGTCTCTATATAGTACATATTTAGATGTTGCAATGGTTGAAAATAACTTTAAAATAAAGAGACAGTAAATTCTAAAACAATCTACTATATAGTATATAATTTAAAAAGCACCATTTAAAAGTTAAAATTATTTTTCCTTGAAATTAATAGTTAAGTAAGAGCTGGTATTTTAATTGTGAAGCTAACAGGAAGTGTAACTGGGACTTAAGGCATAATTGCTCATTGGCTGATTAGCAGTTGCTTTATTTGTGTACAGTGAAAAAATAATTTTAGATGCAAAATAAAAAAAAAATATTTTATGTTTTTCTAAATCTTTGTAAATATGAAAGTCCCCCTAAAAATCCTCACTTTATATATATATATCTTCAGAAAGGAATGAAAAAATGAGGCAAAGACCTTAATTACCAAGACCTTTTTAAGAAACTCACATTGATACCTTTCTTAACCTTGAAGATATCTTATGTACAAAAAGAAAAATACCTCTTAGGTTTGATTTTCTGACTGAAGAAGTACTTAAAACTGTCCTCAGTTTTATTCTAGTTATTACTGATAATCAGAAAGCTTTAAAGCAACAATTTGTTAGTTTTACTGAGTAGTGATATTGATTCACTTAGTATTTTGGCAGATTTGACAGAAACTGTGCAACTTAATTCACTGTGGCCCTGATAATTGAAGGTGCCACAAGGTGGCAAGATATTCAAAAGGGATCCGTTGCAAAGTTGAGAAAGCTGCCAAAATATTCAAAAGGGCTACGAGTACTGTTTAAGGTTATTTACCAAAAATACAATTTACATGTGTCAACAGAAACCCAACCCCTGTTTGTACAGTACAATAGTGAATTAAACATATTAATTATACATCTATAGGAGCTGGGGGGGTTGTGGGTATATGATGTATATATATATATATATATATATATATATATATATATATTGTTTAATGTATATGTATTATATACAATAATTTTACAAGTATGTAAGCTGTAAACCTGAATGCGCTAATCTTCTTTTGCGTCCTTAGTCATGTATTTTTACTTATTTTAATATTGCGATTGCATGTTCTCAATATTTATATGTACATAATATTATGAATGCGCATATAATTTCACAATATTGCCCTGTAGCAGACATGTTCTATAATAATATGCATCTGAGCTCTCCAGAGCAGGGCCCTCTTCCTCCTGTGCTAGATTTGTTTAGTCTTTTTATGTTTTGTATTGTATCACAAATCTTTGTCATTGTATACCCCTATCATTGTACCCAGCGCTACGGAATTTGGTGGCGCTATACAAATAAATGATAATAATAATCTATATATATAGAATATAGAACATGTTTTCTACTGTTCAATTGTAATATTATATGTAAAACACAATTGCACAATCTTGATTGCAATATTGTAAAATATAAAAAAGTAAAATTGCAATCGCAATATTATGAAATATGAATATTGCGATTATGAATGCGCTCTCAATATAATGTAAATATGAACATTGAGAATGAGCAATCGCAATCTTAAAATAAGTAAAAATACACGCCAAAGGACACAATAGCGGATAAGTACATTCACGCTTAAAGTTTACATACATATTCTAACATTATACAATACAATCCGCAGCTTCAATAGTTTTCAAAGGAAGTTTTTTTTGCCTTTTTTAACAAAGTCAATAGCAGACATGACGAATATTCAGGTGTTCTGTGGGAGTTTACTGGGCAATATCCTTTTTCAGCCCTATCATTCTCAACCGGTTTTCAGAGGTGATATTTCCAAGTGTGACAAATCTATTGAATGTACAATGAAACTGAATAAACATTTGCATAATTTGAAGTGTTACTAGAAAGAAATCATTATTTATTTTCTCAAACGCACACGCTATTTTGTGTAAACTCACATTAAAGACAGCCCCCCCCCTCGTCGCATACATCACAGTTCAGTGGCAATGATGGCTGACACAAACAGGCAGTTTCTCATTGGTTTGTAATGTTTTGAATATTTGAGTCAGTATAATGTTTTTTATTACTACCATACAACTAAAATGGTATTCAATGGAAAACTTTTCCTTCATTAGTTTTATAAATCCTTTTCATAAAACAATTAACAATACAACCATTGAAATATTTTTCATATTAAATAAAAAAAAAAACTTTTTGGTTTTTAGACTTTTGTCACTTGTATTTGAAGATAAATTTCAAGTTTTTGTTGTGTAAGGTACCCACACGAACCATACCTTATTTTTTTCTTCCATACACTTGAATATGAAACAGCAACACAAAGTTTCTATCCTGCGCACGTGAAAACAGAAACTCTGCCAAGTCTCCCAATCACATAGAATCCACAACAAGTGTCCACAGCGCTGGTTTATTATTTATCCTTTATTATATCACGCAGACATCACATTACAAAGTGACGTTTCGGGTAACAACCCTTACTCATGCTTTTATTTTTCAGCAGACCAAAAGTATTTGGGAGATAACTATAACATGCAGAAATACTGTAATATGGTAAAAACTATAACATATGAAAAAAAAATACATTTTTCTGTGATGTACATCGGTAAATTGCAGCACACTAGTCATTATTTTCTAAAAAAATTCAAAACATTTTTGATCCCACATTTAGCTTCAGTTCATCTTCCAAAATCATCAAACATATTTAGAATTTTATAGCTATAAGAATTAATAATTAAAGATCAGAAGATACATTGGGGCCAAATTATCAAGCTCTGAATTGAGCTTGATGTCCCTGTTTCCGTGCCAGCCACTAGGCTTGTCGGAAACAGCAGTTATGACGGCATTGCACAAGCATTTAACCAGAACTGCTTGTGCAATGATAAATGCCGACAGTGTATGCTGTTGGCATTTATCTATGTGCGGCAGACATGATACGCTAAATTTTATCATGTTCGCTCGTACTATAATAAACCGTCCCCATTGTATTATTTTTGTTATTTTGTCTGAAATATATAACCATCAAAATATTAGATACATTTAAACATTACACAAAATTCTGATTCCCTAGATGGGTGGCTTAACAATTTTGTCAATGTATGTTTCTATTCATGTCCAAATTTCACCCAGGGCAGATGTAACTACCAAACATGAAATTGTTGTTTTAAAATGATATTATATTTACACTCAATCAATTAGCACATTCATGTTGGTCCTGCAATTTTATTTATTTAATTAATTTACTTTAAATCTTAACTGCAACATAACATCATGAGATTAGCCAATGCTAAATGGTGAATCAATTGATAGTTATACTGACATGAAATCCCTTATTTGAAAAGTGCAGCCTCATTATTTCAAATGATAATACATTTGTATGGGGGTTAATAAAGACCTCTGAGAATCATCAGAACCCCAAAATTAGTAATATTAGCTATTGGTCACTGAGAAAGAAGACAAACACCTGGCAAATGAGCAGGACAACTCATTTGAAAGATGAGAATTGCTGCTTTTAAATAAAGGTTCTGTAGTTTGTCTATGCATTAAGGATGTGCAACCCAGGAGATAACCCACCCTCTGATGTTGCCCCATATGCCTTTGGTTCTGCCAAGAAAACTAGCTGATAGCCATATGGGCATGCCACCCTCCTTTGAAAGAGGGCTTCTACTCTTTCAAAACAGTGGTCACTTGCCCTGTTGTAGTGTTTATTTTGGGTTACAAGTGTCCCTTTGGAACCCAGATCAAGTTATATGGCAATCATTTGTTAGCTGAAAACCAGGAGACCCATCATTTGAAAATGAGTAATTATCTATTTTGTGTAAGGGGCATTGAGTGTGTGTTGTATGGTGTCTTTAAGGGATAATAGGCTACTTTAGAGTGACTTTGCCCCATAAAGTAAACAGAATAGATTAACTGCTTATGACAAGGATTTGAGACCCCAAACTGGTAGGAACGAGGGCTCAAATTTGACTGTTTAGCCATAAGTTTTGTTTCACAAGGCTAATGTATTTGTGATTTTGTAACACAATATTGAAATAAAATGGATACCATTTTAACCCTGTGTCAACTATATTTAGTAATTATTTCTAAGAACATTTTAATTCATCAGTAGAGTTAGCTATTTATTATGACTGGAAAACCTGTTTAAACACACATATTTTATATTACTTTCATTTGGTTTTCCCAGACCTGTGTGAATATAAAAGATTCATAGTCAAAGTGAAAAACACATTGGCTGATTGATTGAAATGAAACCCAATTTTTTAATTTTTTTGATTCAGATAGTACATGTGATTTTAAACTATTTTCCAATTTACTTCTATTAGGTAATTTGATTTGGTCTTTTTGTATCCTTTGTTGAAAAGGATACATAGGTAGGTAGGATCAGGAGCCGCTGATTGGTGGCTGCACTTTTTTGCATCATACTATTGGCTCAGCCAATGTGTTCAGCTAGCTCCCAGTAGTGCATCAATACTTCTTTAACAAATGATACAAAAAAATAATAAATAAAATTATATTATAAAAGTACATTGGAAAGTTGTTTAAAATTGCATTCTCTAAATGAAAAAAAATAGGGTTTCTTGTCCCTTTAACCCCTAAAACTCCTCAAAGCTGGTGAATTTAAATTACACTGAACTGAATAATCTGGGTTCATTAACAAGCCTTGCTCTTGCACAATGGATTTTACAATCATAAAAGCATGTAGTGAATACTACCTTTGTGCCCCTGAATAGGAACGGATATCTTGCCTCGCTGGGATCTTTGTTTTGTTACTACTTAATAGAGTCCAACAAGGAGAAAATTGCTATATACAATATTATAATTATTATTATTAATAATAATAATAATAATACATATTATCATTATTATTAATAGATAAGGACCAATGTATTTAGAGATGTTTGAAAAGTTATTTAATTTTCTAATGATAAATTATTTTCATTTTATATTGGATTATGTTCTTAATTTTGCAGTTCCCATACTGCTTTTTCATTTTCTTTTATTAATATAGTGTATGTTCTTGTATTGCAATAACTGAGAATTTTCAATTTAAATGCAATTTTATATTCTAAATTAATAAATACAATCCAACTACTAGCATTTAAAGCAGTCATATTTTCCTTCTCCTGTAAAATACTGATGGAATTTTTGTCTTGGTTAAGAAAAATCAAATACATTTGGGAAAGGCTGGTTGTAAAAGAGAAATGAAAAGTAAATGATGGCATGCTTAAAATGATTGCTTTGTGCATATATGGTTTGGAGGCTTTCCGTCATCATGTTGTTTTAGAGAATGATAAGTTTATCTAGTGTAAAAAAAATGGATATGCCTAAAAATAGATACAGATATGTAAAAATATAATAAAAAATAGATATACAGAAATGGAATAATAAAAAGATACCAAAAACTGACAATATACTATCCTTTGTGGAAACCTTCCACATGTACCTAGGTATGCTGTTATGAATCGTTATAACAAAAGATACCAAGAGAAATTAGTAAACTTTACAAACAAGTAAATTGTATTTTTTTTGTTTACAATGTACACCTTATCTATTTTTGACCACTATGTTACTTTAAGCTCAAAAACACAAGGTAAAAAATACCAACAAATTAGTAAATAAGTAATGTGTCTTCTAAGACACAGTAAATACATACAATATTATAAAATCTGTGTCGCATATTACAACAACATATGATAATTAACCCATTAAAACTCATTAGATCAGGTCTACTAATTAAAAATAATGTGGTGACTGTCATTTTTCTTGTAGTAAAAAGTAAAACTGAATGAGAAAAAAAAGAAACAGAGAAAAACATTTTATATCTATTATAAGCTGAATGAAGATTACTAATTCTTTTTAAGTAATTGATATTTGCAGGTGAAAGGATATGAAGCAGATTAACTGTAATAATGTTGCAAAAGCCACTTAGCAAAGTAATGATTGTTCATTAAAATGTAATTAAGGGTTATCACAAATTTATTTATTGATTTTAATGTACCATTTTAGACTATTTGCCTTTTAATAAATGATATTGCATGCATCAAACACTCTATTAAACACACATCTGATGTGGAAAAGTATTTTTGTTTGCAAACAAAACTAAAAGGGATAACATTACCTTTCCCACATATTGAGGCTCTGGTCCTATGTGTTCTTCTAAAACAAAGAACTGATTCCAAACCCATCCTCGTTTTGGACGGTGATGAACTTCTGTTTCCCCTTCTAAGTGTTTTGTTTGGTTTCTGGTCACCTTAATGGAGGTGTGATGAGTGGCTGCATAACCCCTCTGCACAAAACAGAGGCACACTAGGACTGGACAGATACCTGGGCTCGGAACTCTCATTGTAGGATCTCTTTCCAGTTCAACAATTCTCCTTCGTTCTTTACCTTGTAGGTTTGTAATCCAACACTTGCTGATAAACTTGGTATCAACCTAACTCCTACTTGGAAAAACAGTTCCATATGGTTTCCTGTCTTTGTCCATTTTTGTTGACGTTCTGGTGCAATAATACTGCATTTACATCCTGAATAAAATTGGCAAAGATGGAATTTTGATTTAAGTTCTTAGAGCCTCATTCCGATGAGAACCATTGCTTATCTAAAACAGATAAAAGAGAATTATATTATTTTCCACAATAAAAAAAACAAACAATATCTGCAATAGTTTTAATTCTTTAGAGGGACATCAAACACTGAACACATGAATGCCACATTCAAAGAAAATACTAGTCTGAGCATAACATGTATTTGTAGTTGTTTAAATATTGACAAAATAAGTGTAAAGAATTAGTGTTCATAAAACAATGGGGCTTCCATGTTGTAACTTAGGTTACTTTCTCTGCTGTGGCCAATTGGGTAAAGTTATAAATGGGTCACTATGGTGTGCAGCCAATGGCTGTGTGGAATTTAACATTGTTCTGCACTTCCATTTCTATCAGGAACTGAAACGTTCACAAATTTAGAATAGAATTAAAGGAAAAGGATACAAAATAATGAAAGTATATTGCAGACTTTTATATATATATATATATATATATATATATATATATATATATATATGATTTATCATTTTATATTACCATTTTAAAGTATTTAATATTATTTCATTTAAAATGGTGAGTTTTGAACTATAGATACCATTTACAACTATCCAGATTTTGTTTTATGTACCTGTACATTGTATACAGTTTTTCCGTATATACAAATCTACAATGTCATCAGTTAAATGACGAAATCCACTAATGCACTGTCTTTTTTTTCAACACAAACGTGATTATTCAAAGGAGGTTTTGCCATGACAGTACATTGTATGCAAAATATTTTACTTTTGTCTTCTACACTTTTTTGTCATTAAAACTTGCAGTAAATCTACAAATAAAATATACACTTTTTAAATTACTATGTTAATTTGAATGCAAACTTTGCTTTGCATTTTCCTTCTTGGAATATGTTTTAACTTTACTCTTATATCACCTCAGCACTGTGCTCTATTGGTATTAATACCTCTATGTTTTTATCTGTCAACGAGGGCAAGGCATTGGCCTAGATGAAATAAAACTCATTAGTGAAACTAATATCTCGCTAACAAAAATTTGCTGCCATTTCACCTCTCCAAGCCAAATTCCTTTCTATCCAGCAACTTTATTTACACAATATTTTATAATATAATATTGTAATTATTGTTTTTCCACATTGCTAAAGTTCAGGTTTTATGTGCAAGACATCATGTATTGGGCCACAATTAAAGATGTTAATGGAAAGAAAACCCACTAGTGACGGGATAAAAAAAAATAGGTTAAGTGAGAGTCAATAAAATGTAAACATATTCTTGCTGAAAGAGTGTCAACAAATCGATTCCAACAATATTAAACCTTCCTGGCAGCAGGAGTGTTACATTCTGGGGTAAAACAAATAATTATATATTTTTTTTTTTTAAATATTTTTTTATTGAGGTGTTACAGAAAAAAACATATAACAGAAATCGCCTGTGTACATCATAAATGAAAAATACAAGGATATTTGAACAAATTTTTCAAAAATTATACATAATGCAATGAGTAGGCTAATGAAACCTCGATTTTGTGATATATATCATAACTGATTAACCAGTTAGTAACCGACTTTCAGGCCATATGGCCTCTGAAGACATAATGAAGAAAAACTGGTAGACCAATAAATAGCTTTGTTTTGTGAGCTTCAGGGTATGGGAGGGGAGGATATTCAGCGGATAAGCACCGCTTGTCAAACAGGTGGGGGGGGCGGAGCCTTATTAAAAAGACAGCAAGAGGAATGTGAGGGGGTCTCTAAGAAAGTTACTGGAAAGGTGGAGAAAAATCAAAAAATCAACATAGGCTGATAAGAGTACATAAAACATGTGTTCAACCAATCCATCTATCTTAGTACATATGAGAAATGTTTTAAGTATATCTAATACCTAGAATACATGAGAGAAAACCATGACAGAACAGATAACATATAACATAAGAATTGCGTAACGGTTAGCCAACATAAACAGATACCAGTAGGTCTAAGAATAAAATTGTGTCTATATATAGTAATAAAATATCTAGATATGCTTTCCTCCGTATCTGTATAGATTGTTGGTGTGCCATAGATATACACAGTTACACAAACGTACATAATATAAGCTTTAAACGTACTACAATAGTTTGCACCATCTAACTAGGGTTGTGCTAATAAATACTATCTCCTACAATCTGCATTGCATGAACATAAATACCTAAGAAAAGCTGAGAGTTACCTAGCTCATTAGGTTCACTCACATATAAGATAGATAAACTTTAGATATCAACGTATGTAGGAGCCTGTATGTATGAGTATTCAAGTAAGACATATCTAAAAAAGCTCTAATGGTGTGAATCTTTAATATTGGGGCAGAATAATAGCAAGTATAATATGATGTGGTATGAAACCAGTGAGTAGTTGAACAGATACACATGGTAGAAGCTATAGATATACTGTAATAGTTTGCACTGTCTAACTAGGGCTGTACTAACAAGTACTATCTCCTGCAATCTGCTTTGCATGAGCATAGATACCTAAGAAAAGCTGAGTGTTACCTAGCTCATTAAGTTATCACATATATAAGATAGATAAACTTAAGGTACCAACATATGTAGGAGGTTACATGTATGAGTAACCAAATAATTCATATCTAGAGAAGTTCTGATGGTGAGAAGCTATAATATTGGGGCAGGATAGGAGCAAGTATAATATGATGTGGTATGAAACCAGTGAGTAGCTGAACAGACGCATATAGTATAAGCTAAAAACATACTGTAACAGTTTGTACCATCTAACTAGGGTTATGCTGACAAGTATTATCTCCTATAATCTGCTTTGTATGAGGATATATACCTAAATAAACTGAGTGTTAGCTAGCTCGTTAAAGTCATTCAAGTGTAGCTGGCCCAGTATAAGGGTAACTAAAACTATAAAGAGTATAAGCTATATCACAACTCAATCGTATTGCAATACCTATGCTAAGTAAAAACATAGGTTAATAGCCTTAACATGATCTAGGAGCTTTGTGGGTATTTGCTGGCACCATAGAGAGTATCAACTAGTATTCTGGGAAATGTTAAACTGGGGCATTTAACCAAGTAATGAACATGAGTGAAACTCTGCAGAAACTGTATACTCCTACTTCATGCATGCAGTAAGTAAAGTAGCATTTATATAGATAGATATAGTCTCCTATCACTGGTAAGCTTGCATCAAAGTATAAAAAGTTGCAGCATAAAGTAGCTAAGGACTCATCTCAAACTTAAATAATGTATGCTGCGATTGTCACCCAACTCTGTAGGAGGGAATAAGTAATGCCCATTAGTTATACAGGAGGTTGGGATAAATATGTGGCTATCTGCTCCTATACCATGTAAAGGTGAAACAGTCCTTAGACAAATGTATGGCTTATCTTAAACAAGAATACAACTTTGTTTTCAATATTAATAATAACCTTTGCTAGTTCACCCCTAAAATATAGCATTCATCTAGTTTGCACAAAAAGGGATAGTAGCTTCCACATAAGACACATGAGTCAGAATAACACACAGATGGAACAGCACTAAGAATCCCAAAAGACACCAATCCTATAAAACAGTTATATTTTGCAAGAGTCCTTAACTGATAGGTCACCTATTCCAGTTCTTCCAGAGGAAGTGTTTTCCCCCACCGTACCTGTGTTAAGCCATGTGCAGGACTTGTTTGGCAAGTAGAAAGTAACTGACATATTGAGGAGTATAAAGCCTATAAAATGTTCCTGTTCCCTATAAATAAGGCATCAATCAAGGAGTTCCCAAGAAATATATAAAATTATTATTATAGGAAACATGACTATTAATAAACTTAGCACCTTTAGAGAGCAAATCACGTACGTCTAATGCAGATGGTAAACTGAAACTAACCATTGACTCCACTCTAGTGGACACAGTTGGCATTTACATCTTGTTACTAGATATTTGAATTGAAACGAATTGACCGCAATTTATATTCTCCTAGGCTTTCAGTCTAGAACATTTCAGTAAAACATGACAGACAAAACATATATATACATCAAACATTTAAAATGAACCAAGATTCTTTTATGGCAAACAGCTCCACTGCAAACTGTCCATATTGATATGGTATTGCGAGGGTGATTAACGCTATGAAAGTATATAGAGAGTGAAATTCACATGAACTTGTAACCTAGCTGCATAACAGAGAAACAGCAGTTGAAACGTGAGAGAGTAGACATAGCACTAAAAGGACAGATATCTGAAAAATAGTTTCCAGAGAGTGCGCTTCGCGTGTGCATACCAACATTGTCATGAGTGAATGGTAAAAGACTGACCACACACATATATCCCATATCCGTATGTATACTGAGCATGGTGCTAATATATAAGCTATGTATGATATAGTAAAATTATATTGCATTACTGCAATTTCCCTCTGTATTGTATATCAAATTCAGAGAGGAGTGCTATAGCGTTGTCAAGTTTGCAGATTCCAGCCCCTTCTTATCCTTATGGGTGTACGATAACTAACACTACATGCAGTGCTAAGTACTGGAGGCAGGGGGAGGTGTAGTGATCCGCACATATGTGTAACATCTTTCCCCTTGTTACTACTTAATAGAACTAGAATTGCCCTGCCGCCTATGTAACCTTTAGTGTATTTAAGATAAGGCTTTTTAACCTCATGTTTCCTAGATTTGAGAACCGGTCTAGACAACATGTACACCAATAAACATAACAATCAAAAGACATGCTAGGAGTAACTGGCATCCGTGGAGAGTGCAACTTTAACTAAATTAAACCAATATTTAACAGCCAAATAACAAGCATAGTGAGATATGCACCTTTGTCTAACATAAGCGTTCTCATTAAGGTGCCTTAGTCTTTCAATCTTGCAAAGTTACTCATCAGGAGAGTCAAAGACAGGGCAGTATAATTGAAAAGCTATGTCCCGTATAATGAACAAAAGGTATTCAGTAGCAGCGCTACTAGAAATGTCCCAGGTATATGTAGCCTATAGTTTATGTTTGTATGGGTTCTGAAACTGGGCCGGTACGTGTATAGCAGAGAGCTTGGGGGGGTTTCTCATTACCCCACCTCTGATCTAACAGGGGGCCTTGCTAGAGTCTCAGCGTGGTTCAGACTGTGAGGTGAGTAGCCATGTCCAAGAGCATAGGGAAATGTGAGTGGAGTTGCTTCCATCTCTGCAAGCTGCCTGTCCGTGGTAACCGAGATACATGTGCCAAGTTCTTTGCGGCCATAGATATTTTTTCCTTCTCTGTGTAATGCAGCGTGGGTCATTACTTCTACGCTCTGCTTAGCTCTCAGCATAGGGTGCGCGTTCATCTTTGCACTCAGCTGAGCCCCTACTTCCACTGTGGCATCTCTAGGTGAACCAACCGGCATAAAGGCACTCTGTTGCGCCGGTTCAGCAATAATAGAGTCGGGCTGTAAGGTACTGTAGCATTTGTCTGTGTCAAGGGAGCTATACTGCCCATCTATGTCTGTCTGCTTCGCCTTAATACAGCTGAGGACATAACTGTCCTTATTGGGTGACTCTACCTGGTCCTCACGATCAGTCTTGTGACTTTGTGGTGGGTCAAATGCAGACCCTGCAGCTTCTCTCCGACTTCACTCAGCGACATTGTAGTCTGTGATCTGTCCATAACGGCCCTCAGATCTGCTATCAGAGCCAGCTGGTGTAAGTCCATAGAATGTAATAAGTCTGCCAGTGAAGCCCGAATTTGTCTCTCCATGCTAATGTTAAGGAGGTATTAAGGTTATAGGCGCGAATTGTCTGTCGGCCAAATTACTGCGTAGGCTACCAGAGGCGTGTTGTTGCACGCTCGGCCGCGGTCTCAGCTTGTCGTTAGGCCTCAGTGTCCCTTTTCAATGGAGTATGTTTTTCCGTGGTCCCAAAGTATCGATCCGGGTCCCAGTGGGTCAGATGATCTAGAAAGTGAGGTTTTTGCACACTTAGAATACCATAAATTAGTATTTTAACAGCTAGCTTTCAGGAGCTAAAGGATGGTGCGTCCTATCGTTTAGGCAGTTGGCTCCGCCCCCCCAAATAATTATATTTTATCATAACAAATTCCCTTGTATTACTATGTGCTTTTACATTAGTAAACCCCCCCCATTCTTCTCCAGACAAGAATACAGCCAGTGATTGACATATATGTATGCTCACCAGCTATATCCTAAACCACAGTGGTGCAGGAGCATAAGTTTAACTATGTATTTAAGCCCTTTGTAGGATTTAAACACATAGAGCATTTTCTTTTTAAACAATTTCCTTAATTTGTATAATGAAATTGAACATTTTATTTTTACTGTAGAATATCCCTTTAAATATGCAATTGGCTCTTTTTATTGCTCAAAGTAAATTTTTATATTTTCATTACATTTAGTTTACACAATAGTCTTTACTTCTGCTGATTTTGCAGCTATCCATCTCTCTTATATTTGTTTTGCTCTTTTTAACATGCCTGTTAATCATTATGATGGCATGAGAAGGAGAACCAATAAATAGGTGGATGATGCAGCCTAGAGCAATCTTGTCACTCTTTAAACTTTCATGATTTAGTCATAGCAGAGGTGGAACTACCATTGGTGCAGCAGGTGCAGTGGCACAAGGGCCCAAGAGCTGATTGGCCCCATAGTAGCCATTATTTACATAGGTGTGTGCAGAATCATATCTAAATCAAACTAAAATCTGTTGGGCTTATGCAGCTAAACTATGTGGCTAAACCAATTATGTAATGCCAAGTGTTTATAAGGCTAGAGGTTAAATACTATATACGGATAAGAGAATTATCCAATTCTAATATTGGAAAGAGGTTAATATTTAAAAGTATTATGTAATTAGCAGAAGGTTAAAAACACATTATGTGATAGTTAAATTAAAATTAAAAAAATTACAACACACTTAAAGTTTCAAAACATAAATCACATATCATGAAATACAATTCATAAAAAGTGATTCATAAAAAGCAATTCATAAGAAAGTAATTCATAAACATATTTCATACAATAAAATAATTCATAAAAAACACACAGTAATAACCCAAACACGGGGTTACTTATAATGGGAGGAGTGCCCTATGTTTGACACCCTATACTAATTAGTTGAATGAAGTGCAGTAAGCAAAACAAAGTCTGTTATTGCGTTTATAAATATCGATGTGTGCAAAAGAAGAGAGTTGTCGCAAATATGAAATAATCTCCTTACAGTCTCTTTGGAGTTAATATTGCTCCAGCAAAGGATAATTCCTATAAAGGAGAGAACACAGACATGACAAGAAAAACTTGTCACAAGCGGGGAAAAGTTTCCAAAACAGGTAATTTACATCTTATTTACACTGGGTGGTGTCAGACGTATCCCAAAGTATAGTCACCGACCGGTTCTAGACTCTTTCAGGCGGGACTCTTTAAGTGTAGCATAAACTGCTGTTTGGTTTAAACAAGAACGCCGGTGATTTCACCATCAGCGTCTAGGTAATGTCAAGTACGGAGCTTGACAAAGGCGTAATAGCCAAAACGCATTGCTCTGTTTTTGATCCATTTGAGAATCAGTACTTGACATTACCTAGACGCTGATGGCGAAATTGCCGGCGTTCTTGTTTAAACCAAACAGCGGTCTATGCTATACTGAAAGAGTCGCACCTGAAAGAGTCTGAAACCAGTCGGTGACTATACTTTGGGAAACGTCTGACACCCGGTGTAAGTAAGACGTAAATTACCTGTTTTGGAAACTTTTCCCCGCTTGTGACAAGTTTTTCTTGTCTTGTCTGTCTTCTCTCCTGTATAGGAATTTTCCTTTGCTGGAGCAATATTAACTCCAAAGAGACCGTAAGGAGACTGTGTCATATTTGCGACAACTCTCTTCTTTTGCACACATCGATATTTATAAAGGCAATAACAGACTTTATTTTGCTTACTGCACTTCATTCAACTAATTTGTATAGGGGGTCTAACATGTTTCGAAACTTTAAGTTTGTTGTAATTTTTTTAATTTTAATTTAACTATCACATAATGTGTTTTTTAACCTTCTGCTAATTAAATAATAATTTTAAATACAAACCTCTTTCCAGTATTAGAATTGGATAATTCACCTATCCGTATTTAGTATTTAACTTCTAGCCTTATTAACACTTGGCATTACATAATTGGTTTAGCCACATAGTTTAGCTGCATAAGCGCCACAGATTTTAACTTGATTTAGTCCCCTTACCGGTGCTGATCTTTCTAAACAATCTTTAAAACTGTTATTCCAAGGTGTTTTGGCATTTAAACTATAATTTTTTAAGCGCAGATTTAACTTTGTATAGCAGAATCATATCTAGCTATATATCTTCAAAAAACATACATTATACTTCCCTAATAAATTAATTTATTTCATGGTGTTGAGAGTTCATGATTTATTACTCCTAGGAATTACTCTTCTCTAACACTAGGAGGAGACAAAAACTCCCAAATTCCAAGAGCTCTAAAAAAACCCTCTCACCTCACATGCTCTAAAAAAAACCTCTCCCCTCACATGTCTGATGTACAGCCAAGCAAAGTGAAGTAATAAAAAAGAATAAGAGCCATAAAACGAGCAAGAAAAAAAGATCTGCTGAAGATAAAAACTAACCCCAAATAACCTAAGCATAGACCTCACCATCATGAAAGAAATTAATTTATCAGGTAAGCAAAAATTAGGTTTTCTTTCATACAGGTGGTGAGAGTCCACAATCCATTATCCCTGGGAACTAATACCCAAGCTTTGGATTTCACATATAATAACTTAAAGGGAGGGATTTCAAAACATATTTTTTTCACTGGGAAATTAAATCCACAACCTCAAAAATTATGTATTTATTTATTTATTTTTGTTGAATGCACTTAAAATACTTTTATTTCCAATTAACTAAAATAATTACAGCATATTCATCAAATTGTGGTGGTATTAAAACATGTTCCTCAAAATATATATTTTGTGCAAAATGTAGTTTCTGTGAAGGCTTGTACCCATAGTTTGTAAAATGGCTATAAAATATTTTCAGTACTCAAAAATATAACACTAGACACATGAATGAAAGAGCTGCCTGAAAAACCTTTCTACCGAAGACTGCTTCAGAAGAAGCAAAAACATCAGAATGATAGAATTTAAATGGTTACAAGGTTTATTATCAAAAAATGTAGGATCTTTGACCCCTAAAGTAATTAAGACCATCTTTAAAAAGGGAACAAATATTCAACTTTAAACAAAAAAGGAGAAAATATCAGGTCCAGCACCAGATGAAGATTCTTCATCACCAGAGGAAACTTCATCATCTGAAGACATAACAGTATCCCTGGTCTCAGAGCACATAGTACTTGTAAAAATTTTAACGGACCATTGATGCTTGTTTAAAGGTGGGAAAGCAGCCAGCGCCTCAGAAACTGCAGCCGTGATAACGTTTTTCACAGTAGGTGAAACCAAGTCAGTATTCTCCTGTAATGAACAAGCAGTGAGCTAATACCCACATAACCAACATTAGGCTGGTCTGATTGCATTACCAGTTCTAAACATGAGCCACATAAATGAGCTGGAAAAGGCACTTAAGCTTTTTTTTTTACAATAAACAAACCTAATAATGGTAGAAATGTGTTCAGGAGACTCACTTCCTTGCTCCATTATAGCATATGGCAAAGAAATACAATAAATGCAATAAACCCTATAACCCCCTTAAAAAGATCTTGAGGAATTTAAATAACTTACCCCCTCCTAAGTAGCTTTCTTAAATAAACTCCCAGGTACAATGCACTTTTAGCTGAAATGTAAAACAAAGCAGGAGATATTAACAAAAAATCCAAGATCAGATAATGCTCATCAGAAGAAATAATGCAAGCAAAAAATACCAACAGCTAAAAAGGATCTTAGCGTGCCAAAACCTGAAGTGCGCATAGCCGAGGACGAACATGCACATACCCGATAAGCAGCATAAACCAGCCGACGCGCGGGTGAATTATAGAAAGATGTGTACTAACCTGACAAGCGTTAACCTGATATGTTCAACTACAGAGTCAACCTAAAGGCCAAACAGCAAGGGAAAGTGTAAAGGATATATTAAAGGGCCATAGATAAAAGTATATATATATGATTTGATAGCTACGGCCCCACAAGCCTATATGTCACATACCATACAGGTAGACGCCCAAGGACCACACTCCAGGTTCATAGTGCATATCATATTATAGCCCACTGGACAGGGAGGTACGAGACATAATTTCATGTACTCCATATAGCTAGGTCAGTGGAGGGATTTCATCTGATGGTGACTACAATGGCTGAACGTGCTCCACCTGCAGTGTTCGGATCCTATAATGGTCCAGTGCACATACAGGATCTGGGTACTTAGAAGGATCCGTGTACCCCCCCCCCCCAGGGGGCAGACCACCAACTTTCCCCACATAAGGTTCACACAGCCTTAGTTTGCACCCCTGGTTTGTTACTCTAACCTAGATCAATGACTTGAAATCAGGTGGTGAATTAAAACCACCTGAATGTACAGTGCCAAACCTGTATATCCATTCAGCCTTAATAGTCAGAAGTGCTTTATTTCTATCACCACCCCTGTCTAGTCTAGGTATTTTATTGATCAGGATGTTACAGATAGACGATACTTGGTGTGACATTAGGGCACAGTGTTGTGTGACCGGTTCTTCTGATTCGCCTTTATCCAAAGCCAACCGTATGGTTCGTTTATGGTTCGCCATCCTCTCCCATAATGTGCCAATGGTTTTTCCCACATAAAAGCTTGAACATGGACATAACAATAGATAAATTACATGTGTGGTATTACAAGATAGTGAATGACCAATGGTGTGTGGATGGTGAAAAGTTTCTATATGATCCTCTGATATTTACTCTCACTGCCATCATATAGCTCCACTTGGGATCCGTTCTGACCAACATATCACGTAGGTTAGTCCCCCTCCTGTAGGCCACCATAGGTACAAGATTCTGTGTAAAAGGTAGTTTAGGATATGATGCTACCCCTGGCCAATGTGCCCTCAAAATTGTTCCCGTGTCCATGGTATTGGGTGCAAAGGTGGTGGCCATAATCAACTTTTTTTTCTGGTATCTTGGTTTTATTTTCAATAAGTTCTGCTTAGGTGAGTTGTGAAACCTCATCCAGGGTGCTGTTCACTAATTGTGTTCTGTATCCCTTTTGAAGAATTTCTCCTTTACTCCTTGCAATTGGGAGACCCCTGTGGCCCTGTTCAAATTGTTTCTCATTGTTCTAATCATCTGTGATTTAACAATCCCCCTAAGGAGTGCAGGAGGGTGACAGCTGTCTGCCCTAAGTATGGAATTTCTATCTGTGGGTTTTCTATATAGTGTAGTACCCATTATTTGATCATGGATGAAAATATTGAGATCCAGAAAATGTGTCTCTTTAGCACTTGAAGACATTTTGAACCTGACTGTGGTGTCTGTGTTACTGAATTTCTCAAACCAATCTAGTAGCTTTTGCTGACCCCCCTCGCCACACCATGAAGACATCATCGATATATCTTCCATAGAAGATAATAGAGGAGTGGTCTTTGCTCCAGAGGTACTCGTTCTTAAATTGAGACATAAAAATAGTAGCATAGAATGGGGCCATGTTGAACCCCACCGCTGTGCCTGCAACCTAGAGATAAAATTTGTGTTCAAAACGGAAGTAATTTTTCTGCAAGCAAAATTCCATAAGGGTCAGTAAGAACTCAACTGGTGATCCGTCATAGTAAGCCCCCAGTGTAAGATGTTCCTTCACTGCCAACAGTCCAGTCATATGGGGAATAATAATATACAGACTGTTAACGTCAAGGGTGGCTAGTATGTCTCCAGTCTCTATCCTAACTCCCTTGAGTTGTCTGATAAGATCATTAGTGTCCAAAATGTATATATACTGTGCCACAGGTTGTAATGGCAATTGTACCGCTGAAACAATAGGATTTCCAGGGGGATTGTCAAGTGTTTTGTGGATTGTAGGTATTGTGTACAACACTGGGATCCTAGGTTATTGTGTCAAGCAGAATTCATATATCTGTTCCGTAATGTGGCCCTGCTCAAACCCAAGTCTAATAAGACTATCGAGTTCCTTTTTAAATGATGTAGTGGGGTCAGTAGGTAATTCCCTATATGTGTCAGTGTCAGCAAGTTGCTGCATGAGGATGGCAAACCATAGACGAGCCACACGGTTGGCTTTGGAGAAAGGCGAATCTGAACAACCGGTTGCACGACACTGTGCCCTGATGTCACAACAAGTATCGTCTATCCGCTACATCCTGATCGATCACATACCTAGACTGGACAGGGTTGGTGATAGAAATAAAGCACTTCTGATTTGTAAGGCTGAATGAATATACAGGCTTGGCACTGTACATCCAGGTGGTTTGAATTCGCCACCTGATTTCAAGTAATTGATCTAGGTTGGAGTTACAAACCAGGGGTGCAAGCTAAGGCTATGTAAACCTTATGTGGCGAAAGTTTGTGGCCTGCCCCAATGGGGCGGGGTACGCAGATCCTTCACACGGGCACACATCTAAGGAAAGAGATAAAGTCAGGCCTGTTGTGGACTATAGACAATCCTATCCTGACATCACTTGTGGTGTTTACTTGATATATAATCCAGTATCCCTATTAGTATATGGTTAACGGAAGCACAGATATATTTATGTTGTGTGTGATCATTTAATGTTCTTGTACCTTTATTTCCGGTTCATAGTAGCTATGGGGTACAGATGCAGGGTCACACAATAGGTGTTGACATTTTTGAATAACCAATGCAACAGAGTTACCTATATGTTTTTAGTAATCGTTATTTTTATTTTTTTAATGTTAACAGGTACTTTACAGTTTCGTTTCAGTTTAATTACATGAATGTATACTCTAAGCTATACCACATCCACATTTCAGTAGGTGTTGTGTTTCACAGCAGATGCAATTACAGCATATTAGGCAAGGTGCAAGCACAGCATATGTGCATAGGTCTTTGAGACAGTGATGGTTTATACTAAAGGTGTTTTGCAAATACCAGTATACTGTGAAAATGCTTCTGTTTAAAACTGTGTACTCAAATATTTTTAAATGCCCACCATTATGTTTCTAAAGGCAAACATTTGTTTAAAATTTAAGGGCTCGATCACATATGCGGCGTCGGGTTTGGTATCCTATATACAGTGCCACATATAAATGCGGCACGTATATTTCACCTGTCGCCCACAATTTTTACTCCCATAAGCTAACATGGGACCGTGTTGCAAATCGGTATCCATTATTCAGTGCAAGGACTTACGTGGCGAAAATGGAGAAATCTTACTCCATTTTCACCTTGCCATAAAAGGCAGCCGTAACAAGCCTTGCGCTGAGTATGGGAGCACCGTAACTCCCGAAAATGCCTGCAAAAATAAACTAACACCTAACTCATGCGCAATATCTATCTACCTGTCAACCGCAATCCCCCACCGCAATAACTAATAAAGTGTATTAACCCCTATATCCACCATCAAACCCACATTGGAACTAATAAAAGTATTACCCCTAAACCGACAACCCCCCACAACGCAATAAGCCTAATTAAACTATTAACCCCTATATCCGCCATCAAACCCACACCGCAAGAAATAAATAAATTATTAACCCCTAAATCTGCCAACCCCAACATCGCAAACTATCTATTAAAACTATTAACCCCTAATCCGCCATTTACCCAAAATGCAATAACCTATTAAAGTATTAACCCCTAAACCGCCAAGCCCGCAACGTAATAAACCTAACCCCTAACCTAACACCCCCTAACCTAACACCCCCTAAATGAACCCAAATGACCTAATTTACAAAATACTAACGTTACTATTAAATTAAAAAAACCTAACACTACTTTAAAAATACAAATAAACTAAGTATAAATTAAAGGGACAGTCTAATCAAAATTCTGGTGTAGACTGTCCCTTTAAGCTACAATTAAAGAAAATAAAAAAATCTAAGATTACATAAAATAAAAAAGAAAATTACGGGAGGCGCGGGTTGCAGCGCTTGTGCTGAAGCCTGTGCCATATATGTAATCTCGCCCTAAGTACTTAAACAATATTGTAACACCAACCTATAAGGATATCACAATATATTTAATTAACTATAAATTATAGGACAACAATAATACAATGTAAAAATGTCAGCAGAAAAACCTATATATACCGTCTGTTTCATTGTTGTAGTAAAGTATTGGATTATAAGAGAAAAATAAAAGATTGCATCCACGACTCAAGGTGATAATATTTAATAACTAATACAATGCTATGTTAAATGCACTCGCCAGAATGGCAACATTCAAATGCACATCAACAGTATAAAAGTCCACTGTCAAATTGTATCTGTCTTGCGTCTGCTCGGTCTTACCACTGCCGATGTGTCAAGGGTATATTGCTGGTTGTGGTATCCCTTGAGAAGGTCTGTGCAGTTACAGACAAAACGCGTAGGGGTGGATGGACTAGTAGAGGATACTTAATACTGCAACTGTCAGCAGGCAACCGGGGACTGCCCGCTGCTCAATTTGAGAATAACAGGGCACAGTAACAACATATCGGCAGCAGCGAGACCAAGCAGATGCAAGTCAGTTACAATTTGAAATTGGAAATTTATACTGTCATACTAAATGTCATCATCATTGTCTGAAAATTGCATATTATATTATTACTACGTCTGTACTTTTGTGTCACATTATAAAAATTTGTAAATCCCAATGTTGCATGGACTTATGATCTCTATTGAGTCTAACAGTGAAATGTATTTTCATTATTTATAATGTCTGTCTTTCCTGCAATTTAATCATGAAAGTTTTCCACTGCTCCATAAAGGCAAAAATCATAGCCTTAAAGGTACAATCTACTTGACTTTTTTTATTGTTTAGAAAGAAAAATAATGCCAAAGTAATATTTTCTGAGTTATTAACAATGCAGTGTGCAAATTCAGTAAGGCAGAAGGAGCTACGGTCTGTTAATTCATGGTTAAAAACATGGTGTAAAAATGACGGGTTTGACTTTTTAGAGCACTGGGCTGACTTTTCACTTGGGTATAATTTGTACAGTAAGGCTGGATTGCACCTAAATGACATGGGTGCAGGTGTGTTGGGGGAAAGGATGGTAGCAAGTTTAGAGAATCTTTTCTAGGCAAAGGGGGGGAGGGTCAGTTAGAACACAATAGAATAGAGAGATCAGTCTGTAAATCTGTTAGTCCTTTGATATCTCAAGGAAGCGATGATTTAAGAAATGTCACATTAGAAAGTATGGAGGAAAGAACACCAAGTATCATTAGAAAGCACATGAAAATTAAATGTATGTCAACAAATGCAAGAAGCATGAAGGGTAAAATGGGGGAGCTGACGCTCTTAGTTGCAGAAGAGGACTATGATGTTATCAGTATAACTGAAACTTGGTGGGATGATTCACGTCACTGGGCAGTTAACTTAGAGGAGTATACTTTATTTAGAAGGGACAGAAATAATAAAAGGGGTGGAGGAATCTGTATGTATATTAAACCTAACCTTAAAACTACAATAAGGGAAGATATTTCTGATACAGGCGACAATGTAGAGACCCTGTAGGTGGAAATAAAGAGTGGGGGGGGAATCCTAAAAAAATATTACTAGGAACATGCTACAAGCCCCCCAACATTAGTAACCTGGATGAAACTCAACTACTAATACAAATAGGTAAGGCTGCTAATAACAGTGCTGTAATTATGGAAGATTTTAACTACCCTGATATAAACTGGGCCAATGAAACTAGTAATTCAGCTAAGGGGGATAGATTTATAAATGTTCTCAGGGATAACTTATTGTCACAATTAATAGAGGAGCCAACTAGGAGTAACGCTATATTGGATTTAGTGCTATCAAATAATACAGATATAATTTCAAACAGAGAAGTCAAAGAACATTTGGGTAACAGTGATCATAACATGGTCACATTTGAAATTCCCTTTCATAAGCAGTGTCTTAAAGGTTTAACCAAGACTTTTAATTTTAAGAAAGCAAAATTCAACGATTTAAGGAAATCATTAAATAACATAAATTGGGACAAAGTATTCTCTAATAAAAATACAGAGGATACATGGATAACATTTAAAACTTTGTTAAATAAATATACATATCAACAAATACCATATGGTTATAAAAATAAAAATAAAAAATCCAAGTCAATGTGGCTGAATATAAATGTGTTAAGAGAAATTAGGAAAAAATGTAGGGCATTTAAATTATTCAAAGAAAATAGTACAGACTCAAAATTCTATATTTACAAGGAATGTAACAAAGCATGCAAAAAAGCAATCAAATTAGCCAAAATTGAAAATGTAAAAATTAATTGCAAAGGATTCTAAATCTAACCCTAAAAGATTCTTTAAGTACATAAATAGCCAAAAATCTAAGGAAGACAATATAGATACATTAAAATGCAGGGGGGGGGGTAGCATGATTAACAGTGACAGGGAGAAGGCTGAGATACTAAACCCGTTTTTTTTTTCAGTATACACAAGAGAGGAACCATTGGATGATACTTTGGAACAAAATAGAACATGCCAGCCCATACCATTAATTGGGTTATGTATAGAGGATATCAGGAACAAATTGGATAATATTAAGGTAAATAAAATTCCAGGCCCAGATAGAATACACCCAAGGGTGTTGAGGGAGTTTAGCACTGTTATAGACAAACCTCTACTCTTAATTTTTCAAGACTCATTATCCTCAGGCATGGTACCCAAGGATTGGCGTAAAGCTGATGTGGTGCCACTCTTCAAAAAGGGAAGTAGGGATGATCCAGGAAGCTATAGACCAGTTAGTCTGACATCAATAGTGGGGAAGATATTTGAAGGGATTATAAGGGATTATATTGATGAGCAAGATTATGAGTTCTAATCAGCATGGTTTTAGGAGAAATAGATCATGTTAAACTAATCTAATTAGATTCTATGAGGAAGTAAGTAAAAATATAGATAAAGGGGAATCAGTTGATGTGATATACTTAGATTTTGCAAAAGTGTTTGATACAGTGCCACATGAGAGATTAATGCACAAAATTAAGGGACTGGGAATATCTGAAAATGTTAGTTTGTGGATAAATAACTGGATAAAAGATAGGGAGCAATGAGTAGTAGTAAATAGATCATACTCAGATTGGACAAAGGTAATCAGTAGAGTACCCCAGGGATCAGTGCTGGGCCCTATTCTTTTTAATATTTTTATAAATGACTTGGAGCTAGGATTAAATAGCAACATCTCTATTTTTGCAGATGATACTAAGTTAAGTAAGGTCATTAGGTCAGAGCAGGATGAACTTTCGTTACAAAGGGATCTGCAAAAATTAGAAGTATGGGCAGGTAAATGGAAAATGAGATTTTATACGGGGAAATGCAAGGTTCTACATTTTGGAAGTAAAAATAAGCAGGCAACATATTATTTAAATGGGACAAGACTTAGCCAAACACAGGAGGAAAGGGATTTGGGAGTAGTAATAGATAACAAGCTAAAGATGGGTGCACAATGCAGGGCAGCGGCTTCAAATGCTATTGCTAATAAGATACTAGCATGTATTAAAAGAGGCATTGACTCAAGGGAGGAAAGCATAATTCTTTCACTATTTAAAGCCCTGGTAAGACCTCACCTTGAGTATGGAGTGCAGTTCTGGGGACCGATCGCAAAAAAAGATATTGCAGAACTAGAAAAAGTTCAGAGAAGGGCCACACAGCTAATAAGAGGATTGGAGAATTTAACCTATGAGGAGACTGTAAGAGCAATAAAATTGTGGAACTCATTACCAGAGGAGGTAGTGAATGCCAATACCCTGGATACATTTAAAAATTATTTGGATACATTTCTGTCTATAAACAAAATTCATGGATATGATTGCTAGTATTAAATGGGTGACCTTTTAGTGGGATTATTTAAGCTTAACTGGAGCTTTTTGTATATATTTTAGATTTGTATAGGTTGAACTCAATGGACTTCGGTCTTTTTTCAACCTCATCTACTATGTTACTATGTTACTTTGTATGTTACTATCCATTCACCAGGTTTGCACAACCAACATTGTTATATTAATATACTTTATAACTTTTAAACCTCTAAATCACTGTGGGCTCAATGATTGAAAGCTCTATGGGCTAGCGAGATTATTAAAGAATGCTCGCCAGTCCTATTTCCCTGGTGGAATGATCTAAAGCCACTTTTTACCCTGAAAACAGGGTGTCTCGCTAAAGGGCGTATACTGCATTTTCATATAAAATGTGCACAACAAAATTCGTATTTTAAACATCATACAAAACACATATTTGAACCATTCACACAAAAATAAGCAGGGAAGAATTTTATTGTTATGGTGCATTAAAAATCGTAACAAAATACTTCACCAAAAATCGTATGTTAACAAAAACGTAAAATTTGTATGTCATTTACACAGGAATAAATCAAATTAAATAAGCACAGCGTAAATCGTAATTGTAGTACACTGGATGTGCAAAAATCACATAGAAATTTGAACTTATAAATATAAAATGCAAAGCGCAATTGTTGTTTTTTCGTAAAATGGGCTGAAAATGGGCGTATTTGAAAATGTCTCTCTAATCCCAGTGTAATTCTATAAAGTTTACGTACTGCAGATCTCACAATCACAATTTTTTTTGCCAACTAAAAGGTGACAAGCTTTTCTCAAAACAATAGAACACTTATAACCCCAAAAGAAAAACAAACTAAAATATAGGCGAATGTAAGATGCTCTATGTAGAAAGCAGCATAATGTGAGTTATATTGGCTGCAGGATTTTAATTTTAAAGATCTACCCCTGCCCTCTGCTAACAACACTAAGGAGCGAAGTTTCCCTAACCAGCGAGCTGCAATATTTTTAATAGGAGCCATCTTGCCATTTGCAGGGACTGCCCCTTTTTAAGATCATTTCACTGGGGCAGCCCTGCGAGAGTCAGTGAGAAAAAGTAGGTTTGAGCTGGCAAAGATTATATCATCGAGCTCTATGTGTTTCTTAGCCCCTGTAGGCTGCTTCTTCTCTGAGTGCATTTTATTAGCTTTCCCAACCAGGCAGTGCTAGTTTTTGTGTGAAATATAGATAACATTGTGCTCACTCATATGGAGTTATGCATGAACCAGCACTAATTGGCTAAAATGCAATTATGTAAAAAGCACTGAGATAAGGGGCAGTCTGCAGAAGCATAGATGCAAAGTAATCACAGAGGCAAAACATATATTAATATAACTGTTGGTTATGAACTGTGAAATGAGCAATAAAGGGATTATTTCTATTTTTAAATAATAATAGACTGTCCCTTTAAATCCACATTTTCCAACAATTATTTGATCAGTACAGGAGCTCATTTACATCTGTCTCAAATTTCCTAAAGCCAATAGATAAAACAGACAATATCAAATAAGCTTTTTAAAGTTGTCACTGAACCACAATGCAGTGCTTAATTGCTGAAATTTATTATGCATATTTTTAAAAAATTGCTTAATTTCCCTTGATGAGTTTGCATTTCCTTTAGTAAGGTATGCCCATAACATTAGTATCTTGCTATAAGTAAATATGTAACATTTGTGTTTGTAAGTGGGTGAAATGCCTACAAACTATTTTAATGGTATAATTATTATTGTCGTCAAGTTCTTCTTTTCTCAGCATTTATACAACCTCTGTGACCCCAATGCATCTAACCGAGAAGGTTGTGTTTAATTATATATGAACCAAAACTTTCTGACATTCTGGAAATGGATAACTCAAGGGTGATATCTGACAATTGCTAGGGTTTGAATTAATTTATACCAAAAGCATTTGAGTGACTATTGATACATATACTGTATAGCTACATCAAATATGTCATTCTCCTAAGTACATTTTACTACTACATTTTACTGTATCAGGATTTTAGATTAGGTGATCTATTAATGCATTAATATGCTAGATACATATTTATTGGATGTGTTGCTTTTCAATTGAAGGGACATGACATTTAAAAATGAGATTCAAATTTCTAGTTACAAGACATTTCTGTTGTCTTGCTATAGAATAACATATTAACCAATTTAATTTTTTTTTAAAAACAAATTAGCATCTTGTTTGCTGTAATTGTTTTTCAATAGTCATACTCTTGCATCATTTGAAGGATTGAATCTGAGCTTAAAGGGACAGTCAAGTCCAAAAAAAACTTTCATGGTTTAAATAGGGAATGCAATTTTAAACAACTTTCCAATTTACATTTATCAACAATTTTGCTTTGTTCTCTTTGTATTCTTAGTTGCAAGCTAAACCTAGGAGGTTTAGACAGTATGCTAATTTTTAGACCTTAAAGGCTTCCTCTAATCTGAATGCATTTTGACCACTTGAGGGCATTAGTTCATGTGTTTCATATAGATAACATTGAGCTCATACACGAGAAGTTACCCTGGAGTGAGCACTGATTGGCTAAAATGCAAGTCTGTCAAAAGAACTGCAGTAAGGGGGAGTTTGTAATCACAGAGGTAAAAAGTGTATTTCTATAACAATGTTGGTTATGTACACCTGGGGAAAGGGTAATAAAGGGATTATCTTTCTTTTTAAACAACAACAATTCTGGTGTTGACTGTCCCTTTAAAGGGACACTGAACCCAATTGTTTTTCTTTTATGATACAGATAGAGCATGACATTTTAAGCAACTTTCTAATTTACTCCTAGTATCATTTTTTTTCATTCTCTTGCTATCTTTATTTTAAAAGCAGGAATGTAAATCTTAACAGCCAGACCATTTTAAGTTCAGCACCATGGATAGAGTTTCCTTATTGGAGGCTTACATTTACCCACCAATAAGCAAGCATAACCCAGGATCTCAACCATAATTGATCCGGATCCTATGCATTACATTCCTGCTTTGTAAATAAAGCTAGCAAGAGAACGAAGAAAAATTTATAATAGGAGTAAATTAGAAAGTTGCTTAAAATTGTATGCACTATCTGAACCATGAAAGAAAAAAAAAAAAATGGGTTTAGTGTCCCTTTAATTCGGCAGACCCAAATGCTAGCCATGGTCATGCTAGTATAAAGTTAATTGTTTTGCAGTTCTTATCTGTTAAAGACTATTAGACCAGTGCATGTAGCAAGGTTAGCCTTGAGAAGTATACAGTGTGCTTTTCCAGTTCAGAGAATTACAATGAAGAATGTCAGCTTTTTAAAGCTACATTACTTAGCAATCAAAATTGAGTTTAGATAGTGTATCTTATTTTTTAATAGAAGCTTTATTTAAATATGCATGCATTAGCAAAATGCCTCCTATAAAAGGTATCACTGTCTCACTGCACAGGGCTTTGCAGCATGTACTTGCATTCAAAACTGTGTCTGCTGGCAGTGGCAGGGTTTCTGTATCTATATATGCTCTGTGTGTCTATGACAAAGTTTGATGGCTACACTACACCATTTCCTTTCTGGTATAACTGGGAAAATAAATTTAAATTGAAAGGTTATGGAAGTAAAAATGACAGTAAACATCTTCTACAATACATTTTCCAATAAGCCAATCATAGCTTGAGTTCTCATTTGACAAAGCTAGCCATGACAATGTTTTGCAGTTCTTATCTGTAAAAAAATCATTTAGGGAAATATATGTAGCAGGGTTAGCCTGTCTGCTTTTTTAAGATAATTACAAAAAAACTATTACTTTTTTAAGCTAAATTACATAAATGGGTGCAAAATAAACATTAAAAGTAAATTGCAAATGTTTTCTTTCTTTTTTTACTTTGCCTAACTAATCATTTTATATTAAAATCTCAATGTGTTTACTTTTCCTTTAATAATAACATGTGGGTGCTGAGCCATCCAAACCTGACATCAGGTTTTGCTTAAAGGGACATAATACTCATATGCTAAATCACTTGAAACTGATGCAGTATAACTGTAAAAAGCTGACAGGAAAATATCACCTGAGCATCTCTATGTAAAAAAGGAAGATATTTTACCTCACAATTTCCTCAGCTCAGCAGAGTAAGTTCTGTGTAAAAAGTTATACTCAGCTGCTCCCAGCTGCAGGTAAAAAAATAAAAAAAAAATGAAGAAATGAACAGCAGCCAATCAGCATCAGCAGTGCTGAGGTCATGAACTCTTACTGTGATCTCATGAGATTTGACTTAACTCTCAGGAGATTTCATAGTAAGCTTCCTTTACCTGATTGGTGAAATAATATGAGAGTGCACGATGCTAGTCCCTTCAGATGTCCCAGGACAAACACACTAAAATGCTGCTTAGAAATCCTTTACAATGGGAGGTGGCTACTGAGGAACTTTTGAGGTAAAATATCTTTCTTTTTTACATAGAGATGTTCAGGTGATATTTTCTAGTCAGCTTTTTACAGCTATGCTGCATCACTTTCAAGTGTTTAAACATTTAGGTATTATGGTCCTTTAAACAACAAAAATAATTGCTCCACCTAACACCATGGTTATGTATGTTGAACCTATAAGACAGTTAGACCCTCCCTTTCAAAAAGCATTCACAAGTCCTATAGCATCAATAAACTTTTGAGTAATAGCAAGAAGAAATGTTATTGTCTTTAGATTATGCTTTGTCCAGGCATAGACATGCAGCATGCAATGAGAGTTATGTTTATTTGTTGCTGCTGAGTATAACAGACATGGATCTATGTTGTATGTAAAGAAGTTACAAGGTTGAAAAAAGAACACCCTATGGATATAATCAAAACAACTTAATCTAAGACTCCTCCATAAATCTCCCTAATTTCCATCTCAATTTCACTGCATATATTTCTCACAAGCAAGCATTTCCTTTTTAGCCCCATCACTACCAGTAACACGCAGATATCACTAATTTAACCTTTGCAGTTATATTAGAAAGGCTGTTGCCACATTTCTTATACTTGCTGCTTCTAATGATAATTGCCTCATTATAATTTATGATTATGCTATCCTCCTACAATTTTCTGTAGCAGAAAGAACCCTCAATATGTTAAATAAGTAATTTGCTTGCTGAGAAAATTGCAAGGAAATGTGGTGCTGCACCACAAGCAGCCTTTGGATTTTCCACTTAAAAAAAAAATCAGGTCCATCAACCTTCTGCAAAAACTAAAAAATATCAAGATTACATAACATAATTAAAAACTGCTGCAAAACCTCTAGGCAGTTAAGCAAAGGAATATACCCTGCATGACGCTTTATGTGTCCCTTGTTATTTTGTTATGTTCCTAGTATGTGTTAATATGAATTTTTTTGTGTTTAGTGTCAGTATGAATTATGTGAGGGAATTGTACATAATAAGTAGACATGCGCATTTGTTGCGCTATAAAGCACATTCGTTAAAGTGCCATAATACCCAAATGTTTAAACACTTGAAAGTGATGCAGTATAGCTGTAAAAAGCTGACTAGAAAATATCACCTTAGCATCTCTATGTAAAAAAGTAAGATATTTTACCTCAAAAATTCCTCAGTAGCCACATCCCATTGTAAAGGATTTCTAAGCAGCATTTTAGTGTGTCTGACCTGGGACAGCTGAAAGCATGAGCCTCGTGAACTCTCATATTATTTCACCAATCAGGTAAAGGAAGCTTACTATGAAATCTCATGAGAGTTAAGTCAAATCTCATGAGATCACAGTAAGAGTTCATGACCTCAGCACTGCTGATGCTGATTGGCTGCTGTTCATTTCTTCATTTTTTAATTTTTTTTTTACCTGCAGCTGGGAGCAGCTGAGTATAACTTTTTACACAGAACTTACTCTGCTGAGCTGAGGAGATTGTGAGGTAAAATATCTTCCTTCTTTACATAGAGATGCTCAGGTAATATTTTCCTGTCAGCTTTTTACAGTTATACTGCATCAGTTTCAAGTGATTTAGCATATGAGTATTATGTCCCTTTAATGAAACACAACTATTCGTCTCATTTCCAGGAAACAAATATCCGAATCAATGCAGCATGAAAATGAAAGAAAAATAAAAAATTTGTCAGTATTCCTTTGTTTGCTTTAATTAGTTAAAGCAAGCAGGAGAGCAGCGCTAATCCCGTCCTCTTCTTCACAGAGCCCTGGCTGCGCTAGTAGGAGACTTTCGCACAGCGGCCCCCAGAGCCTGCAATAAAGGAGGTCTTTTAGTGCAGGCCCTGGGAGCATCCATGTTAAACTGCCTATTAATGCACACCCAGGGGTCTGTAAAAAAGGATCAGGATTACCGTTGCTCTCCAGTGTGACACAGATATTTTACACTGTACTTTACATGTAGCAAATAAACATTTACTTTTGTTTTAAAAAAATGAATGTAGATGTTCCAAGAATGGTAGGCCGCATAAATTATTTTGCCCGTGCATACCTCTAACAATAAGCTTTATGCTTTTGGTGTCTTTCAAAAACTTATAGTTATGTCTTTTTGAGAGTGACATCATTCTTGGCACAATTTGAGTATTATTAGATTTAGTCCATTATTGGATGTAGACTTGACACACATTTTTTTCCTTCATGATTCAAAAAGAGCATACAATTTTTAAAATGTTTCCAATATATATTTCTATTGTAAAATTTACTGCATTCTCATGGTATTCTTTGTTCTAGAGCATACCTGTGTAGGTAGCGTGCATGTGTGTGGGGCACTGTATGTAACAGTTTTAGATAGCATTAGTGTTTGCACAATGGAATAAACAAAACTTACAAAAGGTAGTATTTTTACACTTTTTGTTTACTGCATGTTAAATGATGGTGAAACATCCTTTTTAAATAAGGAAGGTGGTCATTGACAAAGTACAGTATGTTTATACGAAACATGTTTGACCAAGCCTGACTGACCATGTTCTTGGATGTGATGTGTATTTTACCCTCTGTTGTCCAATAAACTACTATTGCCTTTACTGGATGCGAGTGTCCTGTTTCAAGTTTCAAGTTTCAATTTACAAGTGTCCTGTTTCAAGTGTCCTGTGATTGTTGGAGACCGGGTGCCTTCCTTTGTTGTTTGTTGTTCCTTTTTATTTCACCTGCTCCCCAAGACCCGTAACAAGGTTTGACTTACAGCAAGTGCCTTGGAAGTTCCTACTTTAGTTACCAAGTAAAGCCCACCCATTGAAATCTGTGGTGCAATGACTGATTCAGCTAAGGGCACTCCAGTATTTTAAGGAACTCTGTGGATTGACCACTAGAGTGGGAGAGAACTGAGATTTATACTGCAATTCCATATTGATCTCCGGAGCAGGCACAGAGGTGGAGGTTCCCTGTCACTGGAGATGAGACAATCAGCGGGGAGTGCTATATACAGCGATCACCTATAATGCATGGACAGTATCGAGTGAGGGCTGGACTACAGAACCAATGGACTTATGAACATTGTCTTCAAGATCCTATAGAGTGATATATGTGATCAGAAAGTGGGAACAATTTAGACTGCTACTGGATTTGTGTTCTATTTATTTGCACAATGTATAAGTCTTTCAGAACTGCTGTCATATAGTGTTTCAGCCACATGCACACTCCTGAGTCTACCTACTTGCTTTCATTAAAGGATGTAACATAGTAACAAAGTAGATGAGGTTGAAGAAAAAAAAACAGAATTTATGTTTACCTGATAAATTTCTTTCTCCTACGGTGTGTCCGGTCCACGGCTTCATCCTTACTTGTGGGATATTCTCATTCCCTACAGGAAGTGGCAAAGACAGCACACAGCAAAGCTGTCCATATAGTCCCCCCTCTAGCTCTGCCCCCCAGTCATTCGACCGACGGTTAGGAGAAAAAGGAGAACCATAGGGTGCAGTGGTGACTGTCGTGTACAAGAAACAAAAATGTTAAACCTGACTAAAAGCCAGGGCGGGCCGTGGACCGGACACACCGTAGGAGAAAGAAATTTATCAGGTAAACATAAATTTTGTTTTCTCCTACATTGGTGTGTCCGGTCCACGGCTTCATCCTTACTTGTGGGATGACGGGAGGGAACAAATCAGGTAACCTAAATGGAAGGCACCACTGCTTGTAAAACCTTTCTCCCAAAAATAGCCTCCGAAGAAGCATAAGTATTTGTAAAATTTGGCAAATGTATGCAGAGAAGACCACGTTACTGCCTTACAGATCTGTTCAACAGAAGCCTTATTCTTGATTATTCCTATTGGAAACCACTTTTGGAAGAAAACCAGGCTTGGTACGTAAAACTACCTTATCTGTAAGAAAAAAACAGATAGGGTGAATTACACTGCAAAGCCGACAATTCAGAAACTCTTCTAGCAGAAGAAATAGCAACCAAAAACAAAACTTTCCAAGATAGTAACTTAATATCTATGGAATGTAAAGGTTCAAACGGAACCCCTTGAAGAACTGAAAGAACTAAGTTTAGACTCCATGGAGGAGTCACAGGTCTGTAGACAGACTTGATTCTGACTAACGCCTGTACAAACGCTTGAACATCTGGAATGACTGCCAGACGTTTGTGCAACAAAACAGACAGAGCAGATATCTGTCCCTTTAGATAACTAGCTGACAGACCTTTCTCCAATCCCTCTTGGAGAAAGGAAAGTATTCTTCGAATCTTAATTTTACTCCATGAGTAACCCTTGGATTCGCACCAACAGAGATATTGTTGCCATATCTTATGGTAAATTTTCCTGGTCACAGGCTTTCTGGCCTGAACCAGAGTATTTATAACAGATTCCGAAAACCCATGCTTAGATAAGATCAAGCGTTCAATCTCCAAGCAGTCAGTTGCAGAGAAACTAGGTTTGAATGTTCGAATGGACCTTGTACTAGAAGGTCCTGTCTCAAAGGTAGCTTCCATGGTGGAACCGATGACATATTCACCAGGTCTGCATACCAAGTCCTGCGTGGCCATGCAGGAGCTATTAGAATCACCAAAGCCTTCTCCTGTTTGATCCTGGCTACTAGCCTGGGAAGGAGAGGAAACGGTGGAAAGACATAAGCTAGATTGAACGACCAAGGCGCCACTAATGCATCCACCAATGTCGCCTTGGGATCCCTGGACCTGGACCCGTAGCGTGGAACCTTGGAGTTCTGACGAGACGCCATCAGATCCATATCTGGAATGCCCCATAGTTGAGTTAACTGGGCAAAGACCTCCGGGTGAAGTTCCCACTCCCCCGGATGGAAAGTCTGACGACTCAAATAATCCGCCTCCCAGTTGTCTACTCCTGGGATGTGAATTGCAGATAGATGGCAGGAGTGATCCTCCACCCATTTGATTATCTTGGATACTTCTCTCATCGCCAGGGAACTCTTTGTTCCTCCCTGATGATTGATGTACGCCACAGTCGTCATGTTGTCCGACTGAAATCTTATAAATTTGGCCTTCGCTAGTTGAGGCCAAGCATGGAGTGCATTGAATATCGCTCTCACTTCCAAAATGTTTATCAGGAGAAGAGATTCTTCCTGAGACCATAGACCCTGAGCTTTCAGGGAGTCCCAGACAGCACCCCAGCCTAAGAGACTGGCGTCGGTCATGACAATGATCCACTCTGGTCTGCGGAAACTCATTCCCTTAGACAGATGATCGTTAGACAACCACCAGAGGATCGATTCTCTGGTTTTATGGTCCATTTGTATCTGGGGAGACAAATCTGCATAATCCCCATTCCACTGCCTGAGCATGCACAATTGCAGTGGTCTATGTCCATTGCCGCAACCATTAGACCGATTACCTCCATGCACTGAGCCACAGACGGCTGAGGAATGGCGTGAAGAACTCGACAAGCATTTGAAAGTTTTGACTTCCTGACCTCCGTCAGAAAGATTTTCATTTCTACCGAGTCTATTATTGTTCCCAGGAAAGGAACCCTTGTGACCGGAGACAGAGAACTTTTTTCTACGTTCACCTTCCACCCGTGAGACCTTAGGAAGGCAAGAACAATATCTGTATGAGCCTTGGCTCTGGGAAAAGACGACGCCTGTATTAAGATGTTGTCCAGGTAAGGTGCTACTGCAATGCCCCGTGGTCTTAGTACCGCTAGAAGGGACCCTAGCACCTTTGTGAAAATTCTGGGAGCGGTGGCTAACCCAAAAGGAAAAGCCACAAACTGGTAATGCTTGTCCAGAAAGGCAAACCTTAAGAACTGATGGTGATTTTTGTGGATAGGAATATGCAGGTATGCATCCTGTAGGTCCACGGTAGTCGTGTATTGATCCTCCTGGATCATTGGTAAAATTGTTTGAATTGTTTCCATTTTGAATGATGGAACTTTGAGGAATTTGTTTAGGATCTTTAAATCCAGAATTGGCCTGAACGTTCCCTCCTTTTTGGGAACTACAAACAGGTTTGAGTAAAAAGTAAGAATGCCTGTTTCCTTATCTGTCTAAAGATAAGTGAGACATGAGGAACCTTCCCCTTGGGGAAAGGTCTTTGAACTCTAGAAGGTACCCCGAGAGACAATTTCTAGTGCCAAGGGGTCCGGAACATCTCTTGCCCAAGCCTGAGCAAAGAGAGAAAGTCTGCCCCCTGCTAGATCCGGTCCCGGATCGGGGCTATCCTTTCATGCTGTCTTGGTAGCAGCAGCAGACTTCTTGGCCTGTTTACTCTTGTTCCAGCCCTGCAAAGGTTTCCATGTTGGCTTGGGCTGGTAAGCGTTACCCTCTTGCTTAGTAGCTGTAGAGGTTGAAGCAGGTCCGTTCCTGAAGTTGCGAAAGGAATAAAAATTGGTCTTGTTTTTAGCCTTGAAGGCTCTACCTTGTGGAAGGGCATGGCCCTTTCCCAGTGATATCTGAAATAATCTCTTTCAACTCTGGCCCGAATAGGGTCTTACCCTTGAAAGGAATATTAAGCAATTTTGTTTTGGACGACCCATCAGCCGACCATGATTTTAGCCAAAGCACTCTGCGCGCCACGATGGCAAAACCAGAATTTTTCGCCGCTAGTTTAGCTACTTGCAAAGCGGCATCTGTGATGAAAGAATTAGCCAGCTGTAGGGCGTGAATTCTATCCATGACTTCGACATAAGAAGTCTCCTTCTGGAGCGAGTTTTCCAGTTCCTCAAACTAAAAAGGCGCTGCAGTAATTACAGGAATAATGCAGGAAATTGGTCGAAGAAGGAAACCTTGTAGAACAAAAATTCTCTTAAGTAAATCTTCTAATTTTGTATTCTTTGAAAGAGCAACTGTCTTCTATTGGTATAGTCGTGCGCTTAGCTAGCGTTGAAACTGCCCCCTCTACCTTGGGGACCGTCTGCCACGCGTCCCTTCTAGGGTCAACAATTGGGAACATTTTCTAAAATATAGGAGGGGGAACAAAAGGTACACCTGGCTTCTCCCACTCCTTAGACATGATATCCGCCATCTTAGGTATCGGAAACGCATCAGTGTGTACTGGGACCTCTAGGAATTTGTCCATTTTACACAATTTTTCTGGGATCACCAAAGGATCACAATTATCAAGTGCAACTAGGACCTCCTTAAGTAGGGCGCAGAGATGTTCTAGCTTAAATTTAAATGTTATGGTATCAGGCTCTGCCTGCTGAGAAACTTTTCCTGTCAGAAATTTCTCCCTCAGACAGGCCCTCCCTCACCGCCAAGTCAGATTGATGTGAGGGCACTACAGATAAATTATCCTCTGCGTCTTCTTGCTCATTGTCTGTGTTTAAAACTGAGCAATCCCGCTTCCTTGGAAAAGCTGGCAGTTTGGATAAAATGCTGTGAGAGAATTATCCATTACTGCCGCTAACTGTTGCATAGTAATCGCAATTGGTGCACTAGATGTACTGGGCATCGCCTGCGCGGCCATAGCTGGTGTTGACACAGAAGGAGAGGAAAGCAAGCTATTTTCACTACCTTCAGCTAAAGTATCCTCTTGGGCTATATTTTTAAGTGTGGTTGTACTGTCCTTAAGCTGTTTGGACGCTATGGCACACTTCACACATAAATTTAATGGGGGAACCACCTTGGCCTTTGAACATACAGAACATAGGTTATCTGAAAGGTCAGACATGTTTGACAGACTTAAACAGAACTACAATGCAATAAAAATTATTTTTGCCAAAAACGTTACTGTGTCTTTAAATAAAAAAAGCGCACACTTTATTATTGAAACATCAAAAAACCATGAAATAAACATCCGATTTTATGAAATTTTCACCACAGAGTCTTAATGCTTTGAAAAGATTGCACACAAATTTTCAGACCAATTAACCCCTTAATGCCCAAACCGGAGCTAATAACATTTATTAACAGGTTAAAACACTACAGTACTAGCCACAGCTTCCACTGTAGCCCATTACCTTCCTAGGGATTATTTTAGTAGGAAATAAGCCTCCCTGGAGCCTTTTCTGATCCCACATGAATCTGCATGGACTGCCTAGGCAAAAAACAACTGGGCAATTGAGGCCTGAAAATGAGGCCTCCTCCCTCTTCATTCCAGAGTGAAGGGGCCTTTCTGACTAGATTTAAGTGCCAGGCCGAAATTAAACCCCAAAAGTGTTTTAAAGTCTGAAAAAACACCTTATTTATAGTGAAAACATGCTAAAAAGCAATCGATTTTAAAGCCCACAATAGAGTCAACCAGCATAGAGCCCTAAAAATAAGCCATCATTTTATTACAGAGTCTAAGAAAAAAATGGCTTACCTATCCCAGAAGGGAAAACTGACAGTCTTCTAGCATTACTATGTCTTGTTAGAAAAATGACTGATCATACCTGAAGCAGTTAAGCCTGCAAACTGTTCCCCCCAACTGATGTTCTCTGGTTTCAACAGTCCTGCGTGGGAACAGCAATGGATTTTAGTTACTGGTGCTAAAATCATACTCCTCTCAACAGAAATCTTCATCACTTTCTGCTGTAGCGTAAATAGTACAAGCCGGTACTATTTTAAAATAACAAACTCTTGATAGAAGAAATAAAAAACTACAACTAACACCACATACTCTTTACCACCCCCGTGGAGATGCTACTTGTTCAGAGCGGCAAAGAGAATGGCTGGGGGGCGGAGCTAGAGGGGGGACTATATGGACAGCTTTGCTGTGTGCTCTCTTTGCCACTTCCTGTAGGGAATGAGAATATCCCACAAGTAAGGATGAAGCCGTGGACTGGACACACCAATGTAGGAGAAATACTTACAATAAAAGCTCAAGTTGAGTTTAAATTAATCCCATTAAAAAATGTAACCCATTTAACGGAAGTGATCAAATTCCTAAATTATTTTTTTAGCCAGAAATGTATCTAAACCATTTTTAAATGTATCTAAGGCATTAGCATTTACTACCTCCTTACAGTGTAAAAATGTTCATGTTGTTAAAGATTAAATCTTCTTTCCCCCAGCCTTAAATTTTGACCTCTTGTCACAAACAATTTTCTTGGAATAAACAGAGCTTCTGACATCTCTGTATATGGGTTTTGAATATATTTACAGTATCTCAAAAAAGTAAATACACCCCTCACATTTTTGTAAATATTTTATTATATCTTCTCATATGAGAACACTGAATAAATGACACTTTGCTACAATGTAAAGTAGTGAGTGTACAGCTTGTATAACAGTGTCAATTTGTTGTCCCCTCAAAATAAATCAACACACAGCCATTAATGTCTAAACTGTTGCCAACAAAAGTGAGTACACCCCTAAGTGGAAATGTCCAAATTGGGTCCAATTAACCATTTTCCATCCCCGGTGTCATGCGACTCATTAGTGTTACAAGGTATCAGTTGTGAATGGGGAGCAGGTGTGTTACATTTGGTGTTATCGCTCTCACACTCTCTCATACTGGTCACTGGAAGTTGAACACAGCACCTCATGGCAAAGAACTCTCTGAGGAACTGTAAAAAAGAATTGTTGCTCTACATAAAGATGGCCTAGGCTATAAGAAGATTGCCAAGACCCTACAAATGAGCTGCAGCACTGTGGGCAAGACCATACAGCGGTTTCACAGCAGAGGTTCCACTCAGAACAAGCCTCGCCATGGTTGACCAAAGAAGTTTAGTGCACGTGCTCATTGACATATCCATAGGTTGTCTTTGGGAAATAGACGTATGAATGCTGCCATAATTGCTGTAGAGATTGAAGGGGTGGGGGGTCAGCCTGTCAGTGCTCAGACCATACGCCATAAACTGCATGAAGTTGGTCTGCATTGCTGTCATCCCAGAAGGAAGTCTCTTCTAAAGATGATGCACAAGAAAGCCCGCAAAAAGTTTGCTGAAGACAAGCAGACTAAGGACATGGATTGCTGGAACCATGTCCTGTGGTCCGATGAGACCAAGATAAACTTATTTTTTCCAGATGGTGTCAAGCGTGTGTGGCGCCAACCAGGTGTGGAGTACAAAGACAATTGTGTCTTGCCTACAGTAAAACATGGTGGTGGGAGTGTCATAGTCTGCATGAGTGCTGCCGGCACTGAGGAGCTACAATTCATTACGGAACCATAAATGCCAACATGTACTGTGACATACGGAAGCAGAGCATGATCCCCTACCTTTGGAGACTGGGCCACAGGGCAGTATTCCAACATGATAATGTCCCCAAACAGACCTCCAAGACAACCACTGCCTTGCTAAAGAAGCTGAGGATAAAGGTGATGGACTGACCAAGCATGTCTCCAGACCTAAAGCCTATTGAGCATCTGTGGGGCATCCTCAAATGAAAGGTGGGGAAGCACAAGGTCTCTAACATCCACCAGCTCTGTGATGTCATCATGAAGGAGTAGAAGAGGACTCCGGTGTCAACCTGTTAAGCTCTGGTGAACTTTATGCCCAAGAGGGTTAAGGCAGTGCTGGAAAATAATGGTGGCCACACAAAATATTGACACTTTGGGCCCAATTTTGAAATTTCCACTTAGGGGTGTACTCACATTTGTTGCCAACGGTTTAGACATTAATGGCTGTGTGTTATTTTCAGGGGACAGCAAATTTACACTGTTATACAGGCTGTACACTCACTGCTTTACATTGTAGCAAAGTGTCACTTCTTCTGTGTTGTCACATGAAAAGATATAATAAAACATTTACAAAAATGTGAGGGGTGTAAACACTTTTGTGAGATACTGTATGTGGTGACATTTTTATCACAGGGATATTGGAATATAGCTCACAGATTTTATAACTGGCAATTCACATAGCTGGTTTATTCAAGTAGTTCTTTTGTCTAGTGTCTGTCTAGAAAGACACACCCAATGGTCTTTTTGAGTGACATTTGATAAGCCACTCCTTTTTGAATTGGGGTATAAAATACTGTAAAACCAGAGCCTCTGTCTCTCTTTTTTTATCCTGGGCATGCTGTAAAGATGGCTGAAACTCTGAAGAAATATGGCTAAGTACATTCCTATGATATGATTATTTTAGCAGTATTGAACAAATTGGGGTTAGTGTGTAGTAAAGTTGCCCTGTATCTTAAAATGGGGACTGTATCTGTAAAATAGATTTATATACCTGTAAATATTTATCTTATTATTAACATATATTGATTCTTAAATAAACTGTTTGGCAAATATTGGAGGCCCTCTCATAGAGTTTATTTCACAATTAATCTGTGTTGGTTTTAGTGGTTTCACCATAGAGATTTAGTATATTATATTTAGTAGAAAGTAAAGATATTTTAAATTTATAGATAACCACATTTTGGTGGCCATGAAGTTGTAGACGAATCCATATGCCATTTAGTTTTGCAGGAATCAAATGAATGTTGATTTATTTTAAATTTAACTGCAGTAAATATAGATTTGGTGTTTTATAGCAAAGTTTTTGTATGTAGTACTTTATTTAAAAAGCGCAAATAGTGGTTGGTTTCAAAGGACTGTTGTATGTTTCTCAAGAAAAGCAAGGCTTTAAAAAACCTGTATTTCTGGTCTTTATAAATTTGCATTTGCATAGGGGAAGCACATAATGGTTGGTTTCAGCAGGCCTATTTTGTAGCCTGCTAAATCTTAAATAAACCCCACAGTGTTATCTATATGGCCCATGTGTATTTTCTGTCTCTTTGTGTTGAAAAGAGATTTTAAAAAAAGGATGTGATGAGAGGCAACCCTAAAAGGCTTAGAAATTATCATATGAACCTACCTATGTTTGGCTTCAACTTAGAATACCAAGAGAAAAAAGCAAGTTTGATGATGGAAGTAAATTGGGAAATTGATTATACTAGACTGTCCCTTTAACTCTTGTATTTTTCTTGTTTTTGGAAACTGGATACTTTTATTGTTGAGCCAGTTTTCTATCAGTTTTCTAATGAATTTTAGAGACATGTGTTGTGTTGGTCCCATCTAAATGTTTTTACAAACAAAAGCTTTACAGTACTATTTAATAGCCGCTACAGTAAGGTTAAAGTGATTGAATATAATGTCCATTTTTATAAAGATTGTAATATTCTTGCACATTTTTTATTTATTTCTTTTTACAAAGGATTCATTTCTGTGAATGTGTTACACCCAGAGCTGTAGCTTGCCCTATACATAAATTTCATTCTGAATTGTATGGGAAATTGTGTAGAATTTAAAGTTAAGAAATTACAGTTTAATTTTGGGAATATGGTAAGCCATAAGCAGTTTACAGCATATTTTGTTTTTCCCTCCTTCTTCCATTTCTTTGTTCAGATTTTTAATTATGTTTGTATGGAATACAAAAATGTGTAACCTTTGTTTTGGGTAACAAAGTTAAAAATTTGCATTTCCTGTGTTTGGAGCAGATCCTGGAACCAAAACTACAGTTGAAATTAGCATTTCAGAAGTTCTATAGAATCTTCCTGTACTTAAAATATTTTTATTATTTTTCCTCAATTTGGGAAAATATCATTAAAAAGGATTCCTTGCTTTGCTTTGTTCATTTATTTTATTTAGGTTAGTATTATTGATAGTTTACACCTTTTAAAAGAGAACAATATTTAATTTTTTAATTTTGTTCTGCTTACTTTCTGTTTAGTCTGGTGTTTCATTGCCCTATAGAGATGATAATTCCTTGCATTTGGGGCAGGTAAAATAGTCTGGCAAACTATGATGTGAGAGACACACTATTCTAAGTCTGTTCCCCAGATTTAAAATAAAGAATAATGAGCAGTGGTTAGAAAAACTAAATTTAACTATATTACCACCTCTGCTGGAATGCTGACCTGCTTATAAACAGATCTAATTACTACCCCTTCTACATGGCTATGTCCTTTGTTGTGTAAAATTAGCATCTCAATGGTATCTTGTACATCCTGTGTTAACATTTAAAAAAAAAAAAACTACTATGCTGTAAGAGACACACTATTCTAGTATATATATATATATATATATATATATATATATATATATATATATATATATATATAGATAGATATATATATATATATATATATATATATATATATATATATATATATATATAGATAGATATATTTTTTTTATTATTTTAGTTCTAACGGTTATCTGTTAAAAATGTCTGGAAAAAAACTATATTTCACAGGAAATCTGTGATTACTTTAACAATTACATTCATAAATATAATGGTCCATTCCTCATCCCAGAAGCTAAAAACAACAAGTGTGAAAGTGTTTTAGATATACTAACACAGGTATTAACTCTTAAAAAGATGAATAATAATAAAAGAAAATGTATGATAGCGCAGGCAGTGATTTCCACAGTAAAAGGATTAACGGACATTATTGGAGACCTTACAGAGCAAAATAAAGACCTTAAATTAAAGTTAGATAACACACAGACTGACAGAGATTGTATTCAGCTTTCTGCTTTAACTAACACCATACACATCAGTAAATTACAACGTAAATTAAAATTAACAGAACACATCAGTAACGAATACTCAAACAAAATTACTGAGTTACAGATAAAAATTGAACAAAAAGAAAAAATAATTAGTGATATTTCTGGGAACAATGTAGATAGTGATAACTTACTGCCACAAAGGAAAGAGCCAAAATAAGTAGTAAAACAAGATAAAATGCAAATGGGCCCCACTAAAAACCCGAGTTCTGTTCCAATTGCCCCTGTCATAATTTCTGAGAATTTTAACAATCTGAAAGTTCCTACAGGTTTTTCAAATCAGACTAGGCCAATGACTGTAGCAGATAAAGAAATTTTTAAGAAATGGTGGGGCACAATCCCCACAAACAGCTTTAATAACTTTTCACATTGGTTTCACAAGGGAACTGAAAAAGCCATAAAATTAGGTATGAGCATGCCGGAATGGACCGAATTGCTTCAAGATGCCATGGGCCCCTATGCCAACAGGTTATTAGGATTTAATTCAAGTATATGTGATCAGGCTGGCAGGATAGCTAAAACCTTTTTCAATTTTACTAGTCTAGGGAAAGAGATTAGTGAAATTACCATGAGACCACTAGATGGGCCATTTGAAGTAGCAAAAAGAGTTTTATTTTGGTGTGTGCTGCGCCAGCCACAGACCCAAATGGTCTGGGGGTCAACAGCTCACATACAGAGGGTACTTGAAGCTCTCCCCAGAAAATGTCAGGAGTTTGTAAAGCTGTATGATCCAAACTCCACAAACCTACATATGGTGCTCACTAGAGCTGAGAAGTGGTAGAATTATCACCCATACACCATTAAGGCAAATTCTGAAGTGAAGCAGTCAATGGAGAATAATCTGAATATTCACAGGCAGGAATCAGAGAGGGGTAATAGATGGAATGTTTGTGGATATCAGAATAGTAGAGCATCAAATACAGAAAACTGGAGAGACAGGAATTATAATGGCGATATTAACAGAGGAGAAAATTGGAGGCTGAGGTCAAATGAGATAAACAAAAAGGCCAACTTAAGTTATTGGGAACTCAAACAAAAAAACAGGAGAATGAGAGATCAAATTGGGTTTCTAAAGAAGCAACTGACAGAGCTGGAGGGCTTAAATTAAACCATTCATTTTTTTTTTTATAAGCATATTTGTTTGCAGTACATTTGTATCGTGTAATGTGTACTTTAGTTTTAAGTTCAATTAATAATTTTAAGTGTTTTTCATTATTAAGTTTTAAATGCCAATATTAAGAATGTATAGTTAATTGATGCATTCTCTTTCTAAAAAAACAATAACAGATACCTCCATTGTGATTAGTTTTGGGAGGCCACATGCAATACCATTTCTATGTAAACTGTCTGAAGTCTTATCTTGCAGGAAGAAAACCAATGAAGATAGAAGGCTTCTCACCTTTCCTTCCAGTTTTTCCCCAATAACACATATTATAGATTGTTGTTTTTCAGGTGTCTTCAGGACTGATCTTACCATGAAACTATGATGGTGGCGTTGGACAAATTAAATAAGTATAATGTATCACAATGGAGATGTAAAAGGGTGCATTAGGCAAAAAATAATTATATATATCTATATATATATATATATATATATATATATATATATATATATATAAGCAGCAGGAGAGCACTCTCACTTACAAATTCAATGTGACAGGGTGCATGCAAAAAGTGAATAATATCAATGAACAAATGGCTGCACTCACTGGTCCTTTTCAATCAAAAATATTTATTTCTGTGACGTTTCGGGGACCGTATCCCCTTCCTCAGACAGAGGACACATACAAGATGCATCCCTTTATACAAACACCAATGCAAACAAATGTAGACCCCACCCCCCACAACGTGGAAAAAAACGCCAAAGGTTGTCATAGCAACCACCCAAACACAGTGAACACAATACATAAACAGTGATATACAAAAGACATAAATATAACCATCAATAGCACATCTCATCAGTAATTGCAGCAACAAGAGATCATATGTAAATAACAAAATAAAATTGCATTCCTGGTATATGTTTATAATATCTACGCTGTAACCTTAATATACTGCAGATACGCTACTGCTCACAAAATATAATACCATGCATATGCCTTATTGTACAAAAAGACGATACTCCTAAATTTATAACCAAGCTTTGGGGAAGAGGAACAAAAAGCAATTGTGCACATCCGTTAATGTATAATTAAATAAATAAATAAGTCAGCATTACATTCTCCTACCTCAGAGCTGCTTCATCTCAGAGCGCGCGTACATGCAAGACAGGGGGCGTTGCTAGCAGTGTAAGCCCGGAGACAGCATGTGGTACGTCATCACGTAGCCCAATATAAACACAGACTCAGCTGTTCACCCAGGGGAACACTCATAGCACGAAAAGCCTCAAGCGGCAAGAGGCTTGGAACTGCTAATAAGTTACTGGGGGACAATAAGAAATAGACAGTATACATGTAATGGCCGTAAGTCATCTTACAAAATGTCTGGACCATACATGATATTAATACTACATAATGCAGCTTAGGATATAAATGATATTTAAAGGGATATGTAGAGATATATTCCAAACTTGGACAAATATTAAATTTAGACACATAGTCAAGAAAAGCTTTTTATATCTGTACATATACCAACTTGAAGTAAGATGATAAAGCTATCAATATGGGGTAGAGCCAGATATCCAAAAAAATACATACTATTAGCTCAGGTTGATAAGTGTGAAAAAAATATAAAAAAATTATGAAAATGAAATGTAAACTATATATATAGAGAAAAATGAACTATACAAATAATACAACGACCTATCTACTTCAAAGGGAAATAATTGTCACACATGTATGAACATAAATATTTTTGATTGAAAAGGACCAGTGAGTGCAGCCATTTGTTCATTGATATTATTCACTTTTTGCATGCACCCTGGCACATTGAATTTGTAAGTGAGAGTGCTCTCCTGCTGCTTATATTTGGATTATTTTTGTTGAAGCACCCACCAATTTGGAAATGCCTCTTCCCTGGAAACCGTTTTTCTGAGTTTGTACTCAGTTTTATATTCACGGTGAACTCTTGGGCTTTACTATATCACTGCTTTCCTCTATAACCAGTCTTATTACATCAGTATGGATACCGATATTGAGGACACTGAAGTGCTAACCTTTACAGAGGTGGATGCTGCTAGGATTTTATTCTCTGCTGAGGATGACATTACCGGCGCTGAAACAGCGAACTCTGTGTTTTTGGCTCTTTTAAAATTAAAGAAAAAAGAGATTGACCTAAAGCTGCATGGAGTATATCTATCAGACTACTACAGGAGAAAACTTATTCCAAGAGGTTTTCGAATCAGGAATTTACCCACTATTGGACGGACAAACAGTGAATTCTGCAGGAAATGGTGCGCCATTTTAAACAAGTGTAGTCTAGATTTGATTGTACTTGTAACTGAAGAGGTGAGAATACTCCTGGATAAAATTAGGGGTGAAATCAATGACCTTGAAGCAAAGATGCTTGAGATGATGACAGTTGATGATACAGAACCCTGGCTGGAGAAATTAACCACACAGTTGAAAGAGTATAAAGATGAATTAATCCAGTTTAAGAATCGGAAACTCACAATGGTATGTGAGGACCACAAAGAAAAGAGGGTTTATCGATGGCTCACTGGAGATAATAGGAGTAACTATGGCTATTGGAGACAGAGACGCCAACGCCAATACACTAAGAGATCGCTACAAACTATGGACAGTAGTTCAGGATCTGACTCTGATGTTCCACAAACAAGTGAAGGTGCTATGGCACCCACGACTGGGGATCAACATTTTTTTCACGGGGTTACCACCCGTTTAGGCCAACGAATATGAGGAAGAGGCCACGGCCGCACCCGCGGAGGGGTGGGTGGCACAGCAAAACCACCGATACCTCCAAGATAACAACTACTGGAGTTGAAAATACAGGTCTGGTTCTTAATATCAGCAATCATGTCTTATCTGAAGCAGAACACAGACTTTTAAATAAGGGGTTGAACTTTGTACCTACATGTAAGGCTGATCCCTTTGACATCTACATTGATTGTCAGAAATTTCAAAGACTGTTACGTTTAAAGCATCACTTTAGGGATCAAGATACCAACAGTATGCCGAATCCTTTTAAGAAACAGAGTGTCTTTGACCCCATCAGTTCCAATCCTAGCATAAAACCTACATGCGGTTGGTCACTCAAGAACTAAGCGATTGTTCCTCACATAAATTTCGGCATAATCTACCTCAAGATGAAAGGGAGGTGATCAAATCCTTGGCCAGTGATGCTTCAATTATCATTAGGACAGCGGATAAAGGTGGGGCCGTGGTGGTCCAGAATTATAGTGACTACAAGAACGAGATTATGACACAATTAGCCGACAATAAAACCTATATTCGGCTGAGTGGGAATCCAACAGTAAGATTTCAGTCACTGATCTTTGCCTCAATTGACCGAGGATATAACAACGGATGGATAGACACTGAAACAGTCTCTTTCCTGAAAGTCCAACACCCAGTGTGCCCTATACTTTATACGCTTCCAAAGATACATAAGGACATCAATCATCCTCCAGGACGACCAATTGTTTCTGCCAGGGGTTCGTGTACTTCCAAATTGGCCATCTATGTGGACTATTACTTACAACCATGTGTGAAACAGATGGCTTCATTTCTGAGGGACTCATCCCAACTACTTGATTCATTACGCACGTTGGAGATTGAAGAACACTGGCTATTGGTGACAGCAGACGTCACGAGTCTATATACAATAATTCCACATGAAGATGGCAAGAGATGTGTACGTGACAGTCTATTGAAGTATCCTTATGTTGGCCCACCTGTTGACTATTTATTGGAACTTTTGGATTTGAGCCTTACTCTCAACTATTTCCGGTTTGAGAAGTCCTTCTATCAGCAAATCACAGGCACAGCCATGGGCTCGAATGTGGCCCCCTCTCTGGCAAATCTGTATATGGAACATTTTGAGCGCACAGTAATGGCGGTACAACACAAGAAGGAGGTAATTTTCTACAAAAGGTACATAGACGACCTGTTCCTGATTTGGGCAGGGTCTGAACAGGACCTCATCGAATGGTTTACCATTCTGAACCAACTGGATACTCCAGTGAAATTCAAGATGTTACACAGTACAGAGTCAGTGGACTTTTTGGATCTAAGGATCTTTAAAGTAGAAAATAAACTTGGCAATACTCTATACCAGAAACCAACGGATAGAAATGCACTGCTCCATGCCACTAGTTGTCATCCTCCGGCATTACTACAAGCTATACCTCAAGCCCAAATGACAAGGGTCATTAGGAACAATAGTGATGACTCCAATCAAAGTATACAATTAGAGCTAATGAGCAACAAATTCTTGGATAGAGGGTACAACCCAAGATGTATTAAACAAGCGAAAGAAAAGTGCACAGTGGCCAATTTGGCTAATCTGAAGAAAATGGATGATACAAACCCACGGATGACTTTTGTCACCAAGTATACTCCAGATTTAAGAACTACTGGGATGAGTCTTGGTCGCCATTGGCACATTATGCAAAGTGATCCAAGTCTTCCGCTATCTAATTGGGCACCCCCTAGGGTGGGCTACAAAAGGAACACTAGTTTGAGGGATCTCCTCATGAAGACAGATCCGAGTCACTGTTACCAACAACTTACCTGGCTTCAACCAAAAAAACTTGACTGTTATCGGTGTATCGGATGCACTACGTGCAACTCAATGCTTCCAGGAGCTACATTCAGCCATCTCCACAAGAAGAAAAAATTCACCATAAGACACCGGCTGACATGTACTACTACGTTTGTTATCTATCTACTGACTTGCAGTTGTGCGAAATTTTATATGGGCAAAACATCCGATGACACCCGAACTCGCATGGCGAACCATCGTTTGGCCATAAGAACAGCAATCAAGGATCAGAAAAGTGACCAACCAGTTGCCAGGCATTTTTTGGTGGCGGGACATAATCCTACTGATCTATGGTTTGTCCTCATATACCATGTTCCCCCATTGAAGAGGGGTGGTGATAGAAACAGAATCCTTCTTCAAATTGAAGCCAGATGGACATATCGTTTGAATACCATCCAACCCAACGGACTAAATTCAATGCTGGATTGGCATTGTTTCCTTTAATGAGTTCATTTAATGGGTTGTCCAATGATCCATTGTGGTTGGGAGTCCACGAGTCCTTTTTTCCTTTTCCTTTTTGTTGGGAGTCCACGAGCCATGAGAATTTGATAGGTCTAGTAACCTTAGTCTTTTTTATTTCATCCACAGACAGATCTGTGAATAGATTATTTGGATCCCTGGGCCCCATAGGTTTAATAACAGCTTTGGTTCATTTGGAGATTAGGTAACATTTATGTTCATACATGTGTGACAATTATTTCCCTTTGAAGTAGATAGGTCGTTGTATTATTTGTATAGTTCAATTTTCTCTATATGTATAGTTTACATTTCATTTTCATAATTTTTTTATATTTTTTTCACACTTATCAACCTGAGCTAATAGTATGTATTTTTTGGATATCTGGCTCTACCCCATATTGATCGCTTTATCATCTTACTTCAAGTTGGTATATGTACAGATATAAAAAGCTTTTCTTGACTATGTGTCTAAATTTAATATTTGTCCAGGTTTGGAATATATCTCTACATATCCCTTTAAATATCATTTATATCCTAAGCTGCATTATGTAGTATTAATATCATGTATGGTCCAGACATTTTGTAAGATGACTTACGGCCATTACATGTATACTGTCTTATTGTCCCCCAGTAACTTATTAGCAGTACCAGCCTGTTGCCGCTTGAGGCTTTCGTGCTATGAGTGTTCCCCCGGGTGAACAGCTGAGTCTGTGTTTACATTGGGCTACGTGATCACGTACCACATGCTGTCTCCGGGCTTACACTGCTAGCAATGCCCCCTGTCTTGCATGTACGCGCGCTCTGAGATGAAGCAGCTCTGAAGTAGGAGAATGTAATGCTGACTTATTTATTTATTTAATTATACATTAACGGATGTGCACAATTGCTCTGCTTTTTGTTCCTCTTCCCCAAAGCTTGGTTATAAATTTAATAGTATCGTCTTTTTGTACAATAGGGCATATGTATGGTATTATATTTTGTGAGCAGTAGCGTGTCTGCAGTATATTAAGGTTACAGCGTAGATATTATAAACATATACCAGGAATGCAATTTTATTTTGTTATTTACATATGATCTCTTGTTGCTGCAATTACTGATGAGATGTGCTATTGATGGTTATATTTATGTCTTTTGTATATCACTGTTTATGTATTTGGGTGGTTGCTATGACAACCTTTGGCGTTTTTTCCACGTTGTGGGGGGTGGGGTCTACATTTGTTTGCATTGGTGTTTGTATAAAGGGGTGCATCTTGTATGTGTCCTCTGTCTGAGGAAGGGGATACGGTCCCCGAAACGTCACAGAAATAAATATTTTTGATTGAAAAGGACCAGTGAGTGCAGCCATTTGTTCATTGATATATATATATATATATATATATATATATATATATATATATATATATATATATATATATATAGCATAAAGGGGTAAATAATTATATAAATCAAGCAACATAAGTTAAGTAAGGGTGCGAGTGGGATGATGCAATAACAGAGGCACTTTCCAACTTGAAGTTAATAACTGTGAAGGTGGTTTCTACTGCAGATGGAGTGTTGTAGTGTGAAGTAAATATATGCCTGGTTTTAATCTTTTTTCATTCCTTTGAGGGTCTTGGAAAAAACAAAGTACTTCAAAGAGAGAGATTTGGTAAAGCAAAAGCAAGGACCAGATGCCAAAAGATGACAACAAAGAACTTCAGTGAACCATTATAACTTTTGTTTTACAGGCGCAATTCACACTTTCTTAATAAAGATTTTACTACATGCATACCCATCTAGAGTACCCACACTCGCACACTCATACATTAACTTTTCCCAATGTTAAAGACCGTTGGATAAATGTTGCTAATGGGGTTTAGCATAGGATCTTGTGTTTCTATGTATAATTTTAAATTAATTTTTCTAATGAATTGTATAAAGTTAGATTAGGAATTGACAGTCCTAGGAAAGTACAGAAGAGCTCATATCGCCGAGGGAATGATTCCGAAGGGATGGTGGGAGAATTTCTCCTGTAAGGTTTTCGCTCCCACTGTTTTCTTCTGTACTAGTGGGTATAACTAGAAAACGGGGCAACATAGGAGAAGAAAAAGTGAGGGAATGTGGTGACATTTTTATCACAGGGATATTGGAATATAGCTCACAGATTTTATAACTGGCAATTCACATAGCTGGTTTATTCAAGTAGTTCTTTTGTCTAGTGTCTGTATAGAAAGACACACCCAATGGTCTTTTTGAGTGACATTTGATAAGCCACTCCCTTTTGAATTGGGGTATAAAATACTGTAACACCAGAGCCTCTGTCTCTCTTTTTTTATCCTGGGCATGCTGTAAAGATGGCTGAAACTCTGAAGAAATATGGCTAAGTACATTCCTATGATTATTTTAGCAGTATTGAACATATTGGGGTTAGTGTGTAGTAAAGTTGCCCTGTATCTTAAAATGTGGACTGTATCTGTAAAATAGATTTATAGATATATACCTGTAAATATTTATCTTATTATTAACATATATTGATTCCTAAATAAACTGTTTGGCAAATAATGGAGGCCCTCTCATAGAGCTTATTTCACAATTTATCTGTGTTGGTTTTAGTGGTTTCACCATAGAGATTTAGTATATTATATTTAGTAGAAAGTAAAGATATTTTAAATTAATAGATAACCACACTATATATAAAAATATCATGTCACCTCTCAAACGACTTTTTTCCAGGGAAAACAGGAACAGTGTATCTAACCTCTCATGATAGATTCAATTCTTTATCCCTGTTATTAGTTTTGTGGCCTTTCTCTGCAATGTAATTTTTTGAGATTGGTCCCCAGAACCGCACTCCATACTCAAGGTGAGGTCTTACCAGGGATTTATATAGTGACAGAATTATGCTTTGCTCCTTTGCAACAATGTCTCTTAATACATGCTAGTATTGTATTAGCCTTAGAAGCCTCTGCCCTTCATTGTGCACCCATATTTAGCTTGTTATTTATAAGTACTGCCAGATCCATTTCCTTCTCTGTTTTGCTAAGTCTTGTCCCATTTAAATGTAAAGAGTAAAAAGTAAATTTGATAACATAAGCAAGTTCAAAAGCTTTTTTGATATTGTACACATTGTCTGAATCATAAGGTTGATTTTTTTTCCCCTTTAATTGTTTTACAATCAAGCTGTTTATTGTTTTTCATGTAGTACCTTACTGCTATAATTTGACTCTAGTTTCTCAAAGTGCTCCATGAGTTCTGAATTTCCCTTTGTATAGTGTGTTCCCAGGCATCTTACTTTGCTATTGGAAACTCTCTTACCTTGTAATTGTGACAATTTTTTTTCATTTGATGGTAATTAATATGTTCCCGCTATGCAAACTTTTGCTTTGAAAAAGGATTGTTTCATTAATCCCTAGACCTTCTGATCGTCTTGTTTCTAACTTATGAATTTACTTATTTTGGATTTATTAAATTATGCATTTCACATCAAGCCTGAAACAGTTTAGAATTGTAACTGCCATGCCCATTAAGGATGAATCTTTGAGACTTCATTACATCAACTTGAAGATTGTAAATGACTAAAGGAAATGAATAAAGGAAATGATCTTGCTGAACATGTATATTGTGAGATTGCAGACTGAAAAAGGATACTAAAATAGAAATTAAAATAGACAATAGTATGAACCAGAAGCCTTCTCCAATTAAAATAAAAAGTAAATGGAAAATCTGAACTGTTTTCTACATACTCCATTTTTTTTAATATTATGCTTTAGTATTCTTTTTTATTACAAGTATTACAATTTGGCACATTCAGATTCAAATAAATGTTTTTTTCATGCTTCATATTTTCTTTGGAATTTGTGTCATTGTTTTGTGCTTACACAGGGATAGCTGCTCTTATTACAATTTGAGCTAAAGAGAGAAAGAGTAGCGACTAGTAATTAGACTAGTAATTATTAGTATTATTCTTTTTAATATAAACACAATAAAACAACTCTACCTACTTGTCTATTTTGCTATCAGATGGCTTGCAGCACCAATCCAGTGTAATACCTGATTAGTAACGAGCTGCAACACATATACTGTTAACGTTTTTTGAAGATTAACTAAACATCATATAGAAAAAAGCAAATCTTCCTTTCAAACTAATTAAGGACATTTAAAATAACTATTCTAGAATTTTGCAATATTCCTTAAGGTGATTCGCAAAGTCAGTTTTTAATTATTATTTAACCCAATATAAAGTGAAAATTGTGTATATATATATATATATATATATATATATATATATATATATAAGTCCAAAGTTACCAGCATTCACTATGTCAGTCACAACGCCAGGGTGCACCCAAAATATCAAATAGATTGGTGGTTCAATGAACAGAGGCACTCGCCGTAAATATAAAATGGTGCATTTGTTTCAACATCAGAGTGAACGTTTTCGAGCTGTGATGCCCGTCCTCAGACTCCTGAAAAAAATAACAGTGCAATGTGTGCTTACCAGTCAGAGGCTAAATAGCCCACGAGCTGTCCTGGACGCCACCGGCCCCATCGCTGCCACACCGGAGAAACCGGAAGTAACGTCTAGGCCTCATACGTCATCACGTAAGCATCAGTACCGCTCCTGAATGGCAGAGAATGCAATACTGTGACAAGTGATACAGGGGTGATACAAAAAATGTAAATACATGTGCAATCATCAGATACAATATAATAATTGTAACAAGTGTATTGTGGGAGTAAAGTGTATAAAAGTGTGTACAATAAAATACTATTGTGTGAATAAAAAGACTACAGGGGGATTTGTAATGGCTAGATATAATTAAACTTGATATCCTTGACTAGCCATCATAGCTTATATATTGGGCATGGAAAAAATATAACCTTCTATGTAGATATGAAGGGCACTGTAGCCACATATGTCATAAATTACCTGGAACATGCCTATAATATCTAGGATGATTTGGAAATGTGTAGGGAAGTTTAGTTATAACTTTAGTAAGATAAAGGAGTTTAGTCCCTCAATTTTATAGCAAAAAATAGCAAAAAATTGGAAGAGGTAACCCTAATCATAGATAGCTGCGCCAATCTAGGTGTGTATTCAGGCCACCTGGCGATAAAGTACCCAGTTCAAAGGTCCATTTAGCTTTAAGTTGCAGCAGTCTTTGTCCCCTGTCACCTCCTCTAGGGGAGGGGGGTACATGGTCAATAAGGGTATATTTCAGATCTTTAACCGTATGTCCTGCCTGTGCAAAATGTCGAGCAACCAGTTGCTCCAATGTCCCCTTGTCTTATTTATGACATATGTGGCTACAGTGCCCTTCATATCTACATATAAAGTTATATTTTTTTCCATGCCCAATATATAAGCTATGATGGCTAGTCAAGGATATCAAGTTTAATTATATCTAGCCATTACAAATCCCCCTGTAGTCGTTTTATTCACACAATAGTATTTTATTGTACACACTTTTATACACTTTATTCCCACAATACACTTGTTACAATTATTATATTGTATCTGATGATTGCACATGTATTTCCATTTTTTGTATCACCCCTGTATCACTTGTCACAGTATTGCATTCTCTGCCATTCAGGAGCGGTCCGGGGCGCTACTGACGCTTACGTGATTACGTATGATGCCTAGGCGTCACTTCCGGTTTCTCCGGTGTGGCAGCGATGGGGCCGGTGGCGTCCAGGACAGCTCGTGGGCTATTTAGCCTCTGACTGGTAAGCACACATTGCACTGTTATTTTTTTCAGGAGTCTGAGGACGGGCATCACAGCCCAAAAACGTTCACTCTGATGTTGAAATAAATGCACCATTTTATATTTACGGCAAGTGCCTCTGTTCATTGAACCACCAATATATATATATATATATATATATATATATATATATATACTGTATATATATAACTTGAATTTAATTTAGTATTTCCATGTGTTTTAATTGGCCTGAACAGAATGTCCTATTTTTTTTTTTAGTGTAAAGCGTGTTTGTGTTTGTGTGTTTGTATGAGTGCATATGTAATGTTTTGCTTGTGTAGTATGTGTTATGTATTGAGGTTTTCCTATGTTTGTCTTATGTTAAATAAATGCCCTATAGTGAACTTGATGTTTGCCTCTTTATCTAAAAGGGATTGCAACGTTTTTTATTCAAGTAAAACACAAAAATGGATTAGGGTCTCAGCGCAATTTAGAGATACTGTGCTCCCTTTATTTATTATTGATCCAGAGAAAGATAAAAAAAAGAAACAGCTATTTAAACAACGAAAATAAAGCACTGGTATATAGAATAGGAGGTATTGGAATATAAAAAAAACCCACCTTGAACCTGCTAGCCAGTATCTTATATTAGAGTTTAAAAATATAGTGTTACAAATAGATTTGTTAATGCAACGTGCTTAAACTAACGTTTAAAAACTATCCAGACAATTTTAGTTAATAAAATACAATCAAATAGGAGTGCTGGTTTATACAAATAGGGAATGGCTAAATCTACCTATAAGCAACCTGTTATGTTAACCAGTCTGGGGCCCTGTGATATACAAAGTGCAATATCAGTTATTCAATAGTTAAATTGGCAGGCTCATATGCAAATACTAAAATTCAAACAAACACCAGAATAAATTAAAAAGGTGTTTAAATTTAATACATAAAGTCCTGGAATTCTAATTAGTAATAGGGGTTAAAACATTAAATATTTAAACAAATGTCAAAAAAGAACAATATACAATTAACTATTACATAAAACACATACACATGAAAAACAACTCTTATAAGAGTTAAAACAAACTGAGAATCAGATGTCTCATCCAAAGTCCAGATGATTCCAGGTAAAGTTGTGTCTGGAAGCAAAACAGACGGTAACATGTTTAAAACGAATGGTGTATTAAGATACTTACACCGGGTGATTAGCATTTCTGGTCCCTGTTGAATTTAAAGCATCCTCAGTTCACTGTGGTATAGTCAGTGACTCCAACCTGTTAAGGCTTGGATTTAGAGCAAGGTCCTTTTTTAGCAAAGCATGGAATGTTTTAAGGAAGTTATTGGGGTATTAAGTCAATGGCTGGTGATGTATAGCATATAGCCTATATCAAACAAACAAGACCATTATTTTTACCTTTTCTGCACCTGCTACTACAGGTGTTCCTATGAGTCAAACTCCACAGCTTACACAGAATTAAGCAACACGTTTCTGAGGTTACCCTCTTTTCTCAACCTCAAGTTTTTTGTTCAACCAACTACTCACTCCTGAAGAAATGTCAGCAGCAGGAACATTCTTTATTTGTACAGGATAAACTTTCAAAGAGATGCACAAATGTTTTATTACCTCAGAATTTGTTTTCAAGACAAATAAATATTTGTTATAGTGCCAACTGCTAAACTGCTAAATCTTTACCTTTTTTAGCTGGAGAAAACTTAGGTTAAGTTGTGCCATTTTACAACTGTACTAAAACTTGTCAGGTGACACAGGGGCAGTAAACACCTTGAAATGTTAAGAGAAACATAGATTTTAAAAGCAGACAAGATTTACAGGGCCCTATTTAACAAGCACAAATGGGACAAGGTTCGCTGTAGGCAGCATTACGCAATGCCATCCCCTGCTCATGCAAGGTCAATGGCATGCAAGTTGGGGCTATCAATCACCCCGGCAATTGGTCAGGGGTGATTGTAATCTGCCAGCTAAGAGATGGCATGCAGAGTCCCATTAAACAATGCATGGATGGACAATGCCTGCAATTCTTTACGCCTAGCATCGCAGCAAGAGGGCAGCAGTATTCTGTCTGCATTTAACTTTGCACTAGCTGCTGCTTGTACAATGCTGCCCCCTGATCATGCTTGATCAATGGCTGATGACCACTGCTTCCTATCGATCAGATGCCCCGAAGGCACTCCAAAGTCTCATATGCAACTTGATAAATAGAACCCATAGGCTCAACAAGTCTGCCCAAAATTTCCTAAGAGTGTAAATGTATCTAGTTTGAAGGATAGCCTTATTCATATCCCAGACCTTCTTGAAGTTCACCACAGTGTTTGTCTTTATAATGTCTAATGGAAGTTTATTCCAAGAATCAATCACCACTTATGTTAAGACGTGCTTCCACAAATTACTCCTGAAACTAATACTCTTTAGCTACCCTTTAGCTTGAGATCATGACCCCTTATTCTTGTTTTTTTTCTTTCTATGAAAAATACTCAAGGCCTCAGCTTTACTGAGTCCCTTAATATTTAGTTATGTATAATGAAACAGCTTTGTGATATAATGTCATTATTTATTTTGCCCCTATTTATGTCATTTAACTCTGAAAAGTGAGGATTGTGTCTTCTCAGTACATCTATGTATTTTGGCTCTAATTGATAACAATAGCAAACAATGTATTATACACTAACATGATTACTGTGTCTAACCTTTCCAATGAAAACACATGATAAATTAAAGTTATTTTAATATATTCCAAAATACACCCACCCTTTAGTTCCATCAGCAAAGCATTTGTCTGTGTCATATTATGATATCAAACAATAATAAAGAAAAGAGGTAGATGCACTTCTTCATTGCCAGTGGGGCAGGGAAAATAGCTATATATATATATATATATATATATATATATATATATATATATATATATATATATATACAGGGAGTGCAGAATTATTAGGCAAATTAGTATTTTGACCACATCATCCGCTTTATGCATGTTGTCTTAGTCCAAGCTGTATAGGCTCGAAAGCCTACTACCAATTAAGCATATTAGGTGATGTGCATCTCTGTAATGAGAAGGGGTGTGGTCTAATGACATCAACACCCTATATCAGGTGTGCATAATTATTAGGCAACTTCCTTTCCTTTGGAAAAATGGGTCAAAAGAAGGACTTGACAGGCTCAGAAAAGTCAAAAATAGTGAGATATCTTGCAGAGGGATGCAGCACTCTTAAAATTGCAAAGCTTCTGAAGCGTGATCATCGAACAATCAAGCGTTTCATTCAAAATAGTCAACAGGGTCGCAAGAAGCGTGTGGAAAAACCAAGGCGCAAAATAACTGCCCATGAACTGAGAAAAGTCAAGCGTGCAGCTGCCAAGATGCCACTTGCCACCAGTTTGGCCATATTTCAGAGCTGCAACATCACTGTAGTGCCCAAAAGCACAAGGTGTGCAATACTCAGAGACATGGCCAAGGTAAGAAAGGCTGAAAGACGACCACCACTGAACAAGATACACAAGCTGAAACGTCAAGACTGGGCCAAGAAATATCTCAAGACTGATTTTTCTAAGGTTTTATGGACTGATGAAATGAGAGTGAGTCTTGATGGGCCAGATGGATGGGCCCGTGGCTGGATTGGTAAAGGGCAGAGAGCTCCAGTCTGACTCAGACACCAGCAAGGTGGAGGTGGAGTACTGGTTTGGGCTGGTATCATCAAAGATGAGCTTGTGGGGCCTTTTCGGGTTGAGGATGGAGTCAAGCTCAACTCCCAGTCCTACTGCCAGTTTCTGGAAGACACCTTCTTCAAGCAGTGGTACAGGAAGAAGTCTGCATCCTTCAAGAAAAACATGATTTTCATGCAGGACAATGCTCCATCACACGCGTCCAAGTACTCCACAGCGTGGCTGGCAAGAAAGGGTATAAAAGAAGAAAATCTAATGACATGGCCTCCTTGTTCACCTGATCTGAACCCCATTGAGAACCTGTGGTCCATCATCAAATGTGAGATTTACAAGGAGGGAAAACAGTACACCTCTCTGAACAGTGTCTGGGAGGCTGTGGTTGCTGCTGCACGCAATGTTGATGGTGAACAGATCAAAACACTGACAGAATCCATGGATGGCAGGCTTTTGAGTGTCCTTGCAAAGAAAGGTAGCTATATTGGTCACTGATTTGTTTTTGTTTTGTTTTTGAATGTCAGAAATGTATATTTGTGAATGTTGAGATGTTATATTGGTTTCACTGGTAAAAATAAATAATTGAAATGGGTATATATTTGTTTTTTGTTAAGTTGCCTAATAATTATGCACAGTAATAGTCACCTGCACACACAGATATCCCCCTAAAATAGCTATAACTAAAAACAAACTAAAAACTACTTCCAAAACTATTCAGCTTTGATATTAATGAGTTTTTTGGGTTCATTGAGAACATGGTTGTTGTTCAATAATAAAATTAATCCTCAAAAATACAACTTGCCTAATAATTCTGCACTCCCTGTATATATATATCCCAAGGAGAAAGGAAAAAAAAAGTGGCGTCAGCGCTGTATCTTCAAAAGTGAAAAATCTTTATTATGGTGTCATCACAGGATGACAGCAATGTTTTGGGTCACACTAACCCTTAGTCATGTTATGGAATGCTAAGCTAAACAGCCGTAAATAGCATCAAAACTCTAATAGATTAATTATTAACCCATTGAGCACTGACACACTGCCATCTACAGGTCAAAATGACACATTGCCCAAAAAGGAAAAAACCTTCTAGTTCTCTACAAAAAAAAACATGTACACAAGTAAAGCATAGCTAGATTATGTGATCCATACAAAAATCTTTAAACTATTTATATACATATCAGCACAAGGTAATATATACAAAGAAATTTATAAAAACCAGGACATTTATAAAAACAAATGGAGATCATAATTCTTGTTCAAGCCTATAGAATGTAAGGTTTTAAGATGTTGGATCCATCACACCTCACTCTTTTTCAACTCTAACTCCCTGTTACCACCTCTCTTGAGTTTTGGAATGTGGTCAATTATCAGAAATCTTTTTTGACTGACTTTTTGTCCCATTTCAATAAAATGTGATGAGATGGGAAGGGTCCTGTCCTCACACTGTGGGCAATAATTCTATCCCTAATGGGGCGTATTGTCTCGCCCACATAGCCCCGCCCACATGGGCACTTCAGTAAATAATCCACAAAGTCAGTATCACAGGTATAATAACCACTTATTTCACTTTTTTTCTATCTTGTAATTGTGCCACAAATTTACCTTTTAACATTGCATTACAGTGGGCACAATGTAAACAGGGGTAGGAGCCTTTCTTGGGAGAGGTTTCTCCACCCATGCCAGCTTTAACTAGAGTATCTCCGATGTTTTTTACCCTTTTATAAGAATGCATGGGGGAGGTTTAAATTCATATATGTGTGGATCATACTTGTTCAAAAGGTACCAGTGTTTTTTTAAAGATTTTGGCAATACTGTCACTATGTGTATTGTACTCAGAGGTAAAAATAATGCGCTTATTGTCTTTCTTTGTTTTTGTGTCTATATTTGTTAATACCTTACTTTTTCTCTCTGATATTATAGCGGATGGATATCCTCTTTCCTTGAACATGTTAGCTATTTCCATTAGCCTTGTTTTTTGGAGATCTTTATCCTGTACATTCCTCATAGTTCGAATAAATTTCTTTTTGGAATAGAGGAGAATATCCTCTATATTTGGATGATAACTATTGTTATGTAATAATGTGTTGCAGTCAGTGGGTTTGACATATGTCAGTTATAAGAACAGAATCTTTTTATATACCACTGTATCAAGATAATTAACTGAGGTGTGTGAATGATTCAATGTAAATCTCAAACTGCCAGTGCATGAATTTAATTCCTCTACAACATTTTCCAAAGTTGTTATAGTGCCCCTCCATTCACCAAACATGTTCTCAATATAGTGAAGCCCTAGTTTAAAAAACGGGGTAATTTGTTTTTTTAATAGAGAAATAGCAATATCTTTTGTAATAACATTATTTTTCATAGCAGTATCAACCACAGTTTTAATCACTTTTTTAATGTCTGATTGGAGGTCCCCATCAAGTACCTAGTAGATACAGCTATCAGACAACTGTGCCAACATTTCTTGAGTATAATATTCAGTGTTTAATACAACTACAGACCCACCCTTGTCAGAATTTTTAATGGGGATATTTTTATTTGCTGCTATATCTCTGAGTGCCTGCCTTTCAGTCGTAAAAATATTGCTTTTTGTTTCTTTTTTTTTGAGACAACAAACTTTTAATATCATTTTTAACAAACCTGATATATGTCTCAATACCTGGGTTCATTGGACTTGGAATAAAAGTAGATTTATTTTTCAGGCTCATAGATTTTAAATTAAATGTAACATTCTCAGCATCAGTCAGCCTATCATTATTAACCAAGACGCTATTTGCAGTGCCAATGACAGGGGAGGTCAGATTGGTACCTTAAAGTTAGGAGTTTGTTTTCTTCTTTCCTCTCTAGGGTTGTTTGCTCTGTGTACTGCTCCACTGTTGTTGATTTTTTCCACTTGGCTCTATGTTTCATTCCTCCCCTCCGGTATTGTTTTCTGTCCCAGAGCTTAAAAATCCTCAGATGAGCTTGAATGGGAGTTCCCTGTTGCAGTATTCTTTGGAGCGTGCCTTCTCTCCACATACCTCCATTCCTTCCTTGTCGCTTCTACATGACATCATGGACACAACCATCATGCATCCACCGACATACCTGGTCATTCTGATAGTGTTCCTCATCGAAACTGAATTTCTGCCTTTTCATTTTTTTAAGTTCCTTTTGGTAATCGTCAAGAATTTGATTTACCTCTACTTTGATGTTCTGATGCTCCTCCATATAAAAGTGAGTCTTACAACTTTGTTCACATTCTGTTACAAGTGCCTTCTGTTTATCTATCTCCTCCTGGAGACATTCAACTGTCCAAACAATAATATTGAAGGAACACTCAATACACTCAAATCTTTTTTTGTATTTTTCATAGTTGGCCATAATAGTGGGTCTCAGTCTGATTCTCAGACCTCTTGTTATCCTCCTCACCCTATAATACTCTGCTAGGGTGGTCCTGTGCAGCTCATCGGACAACAGCTTCTTGCGTGCCTTTTCCCAATTTTTTGAAATGTTAGTATTAGATGTATCTCTTAGGAAATCCCTTGATCCTCTTGCAAGGGCTGTGATCCTAGAGGCATCTACATCCGTATAGGAAAAAACATCCAAACCTTCATTGGGCACTTCTATACTTTGGTTACTGTGCTTGAGACCTCCACAGGAACAAAGTAGACAAAAGTAGCAATAGGTCCAGCACTAGTATATAATGAAGAAGTTCATTATAAGTATCAGAAGTGTATGTACGCTTGAGGGTCCTGTAACTCCTCACATATGTTTCCCAAGGAAAAACAAAAAGTGGCTTAGTATTGTATCTTCAAAAGTGAAAAATCTTTATTATGGTGTCATCACAGAAGGACAGCAACATTTCGGGTCACACTGACCCTTAGTCATGCTATGGAATACTATGCTAGACAGCCTTAAATAGCATCCAAACTCTAATTGCTTAAAGTGAAGGTAAACTTTGATGAAAGAAATCCCGTTTTTTAAAAATACTATTAAAAACAGGGGCACTTTCATTCATCAAAGTTTACAAAGCAGCCGTTTCATTAAAAACTTACCTTTTTTTCTTTTCACAGCCAGAGCAGCTTCCCCCTCCTGGAAATCCTCTCTTTACATGTCAGTAATGACTAATCTGGCTTCCTCCAATCACAGCATGGCCTCAGGCAATGACTACCCGGGGGGGAAAGCCGTGATTGGAGGAAGCCAGATTAGTCATTGCTGACGTGGGAAGAGAGGATTTCCAGGAGGGGGAAGCTGCTCTGGCTGTGAAAAGAAAAAAAGGTAAGTTTTTAATCATAACGGCTGCTTTGTAAACTTTGATGAAAGAAAGTGCCCCTGTTTTTAATAGTATTTTTAAAAAACGTCTTTCATTCACCAAAGTTTACCTTCACTTTAATGATTAACCAATTGAGCACTGAATTTTCAGTTTACAAAGTGACACCTTGCCATCTACAGGTCAAAATTACAAATTGCTCAAAAAGGTAAAAACCTTATTGTTCTCTACAAAAAAACATTTACGCAAGTAAAGCATAGCTAGATTATGTGATCCATACAAAAAAAGTTTCAGCACAAGGTAATATATACAAATAAATTTATATAAAAAAAGATTTGAGTGTATTTTAAACAAGTGTTATTTCGATATTATTGTTTGGACATTTGAATGTATCTAGGAGGAGATAGATAAAAAGAAGGCCCTTGTAACAGAATGTGAAATACTCACTTTTCTACGAAGGAGCTTCAGAACACCAAATTAGAGGTAAATACAATTCTTGGCGATTACCAAAATGAACTTAAAGAAATTAAAAGGCTGAAATTCAGGCGCAATGAGGAAGACTATCAGAATGACAGGGTACATCGGTGGTTGCATCCGTGACATCATGTGGAAGCAACAAGGAAGGAATGGAGGTATGTGGAGATGAATAAGGCACACTCCAAAGAATACTGCAACAGGGAAGATTTTTTAAGCTCTGGGACAGAAAACGATACGGGAGGGGAGGAAAGAAAAAGAGTCAAGTGGAAAAAATTGCCAACAGCGGAGCAGTAAATGGAGTAAACAACCCCAGAGAGGAAATAAGAAAACAAACACCTAACTTTAAGGTACCAATCTGACCTCCCCTGTCCGGCTTCAAATAAAATGACTGTTAATACTACTAATGTGAACCCTTATGCTACTTATGTTTTCAATGAGGACATTATTAGCTCTAATATACTAGATCCTAACCATTTCCATGCTGATGATATGTATACTGGTAAAGACACTGCTGTCATTAATATCTCTAAACATGTGTTAACTAAGGATGAATGCTCCATCTTAAGCAAATACTTATCTTTTTGCCCTACTGGTTATGTCAATGAGTTTACTGTAGAGAAAGATCTTTATAGGTTTTTTCGTACCTTAAAATTAAAAGCACATTTTGGCACTGAGAATGTTACAGTTAATTTAAAATCTATGAATCTTAAAAAAAATCAACTTTTGTTCACAGTTCAATGAACCCAGGTGTTGAGACATATATCATTTTTGTTCAAGATGATATTAAAAGTTTATTGTCTCAAAAAAAAAGATGAAACAAAAAAGCAATATATTTACGGCTGAAAGGCAGGCACTCAGAGATTTGGCAGCAAATAAAAATGTCACCATTAAAAATGCTGTCAAGGGTGGAGTGGTAGTTGTATTAGACACTGAATATTATACTCAAGAAATTTTGGCACAGTTGTCTGATGGCGGTATCTACCAGATACTTGATGGGGACCCCCTATCAGACATAAAAAATAAATTAAAACTGTGGTTGATACTGCTATGAAAAATAATGTTATTACAAAAGATCTTGCTATTTTTCTAATAAAAAAAGACCTTATTACCCCAGTCTTTTACACGCTGCCGAAAGTTCATAAAAATCTCTGTAACCCGGCATGTAGGTCAATAGTTGCCAGCACAGAATCAGTCTTTTCAAACATTGCAATCTTTATTGATAAGGTTCTTAACCCTCTTGCATCTATCCAGAAATATTTTCTTAAAGATACCAGTGATTTTATGGAAAAACTATCTTATATTTCAGATGTAGATGATGATATACTCTTCACTCTACACCTGTATCCTCCATGAAGCTGGTATTCAATCAGCACTTGAATTGATAAGACAAGAAACTAACTTTACTATGTTGCAATGCAATTTAATTGAGGATATACTTAATATACTTTTGTACCTAAATTATTTCCTCTTCTAAGACACTTTTTATTTACAAAAGAAAGGGACCGCCATGAGCTCTAATATGGCCCCTTCATACTCCAACATATTTGTCAGTCAATTTGAAAAAAGAATGGTAAGTTCCCATCAGACATTTACAAAACATAGTGTAAACTATGGCTTCTCTATATTGATGACATGTTTGGCATATGGAGGGACACTATAACAACTTTGGTAAGAGATTTACATTGAATCAATCACACACCTTTTGTTAATTATCTTGATACAGTGGTATTTAAAAAATATTTTGTTCTTATAACTGACTTATATGTCAAACCCACTGACTGCAACACATTATTACATAACAATAGTTATCATCCAAAGAGGGTATTCTCCTCTATTCCAAAAAGCTAATTTATTCAAACTATGAGGAATGTACAGGATAAAGATCTCCAAAAAACAAGGCTAGAGGAAATGGCTAACAAGTTCAAGGAAAGAGGATATCCATCCTCTATGATATCAGAGTGCAAAAGTGAGGTATTGACAAATATAGGCACAAAAACAAAGAAAGACAATAAGCACATTATTTTAACCTCTGAGTAAAATACACATAGTGACAGTATTGCCAAAATCACCAAAAAACACTGGTACCTTTTGAACAAGTATAATCCACACATACCTGAATGTAAACCTCCCCCATTCATTCTTATAAAAGGGTGAAAAACATTACAGATACTCTAGTTAAAGCTGACATGGGTGGACAAAATACTGATAGAATCTCCTATTTAACTACTCCCAAGAGAGGCTCCTACCCCTGTTTACATTGTGCCCAATGGAATGCAATGAAAAGATGTAAATTAGTGGCACAATTACAAGAAAAAATGTGAAATTCGTGGTTATTATACCTGTGATACTGACTTTGTGGTGCCCATGTGGGTAGGGCTATGTGGGTGAGACAATACGCCCCATTAGGGATAGAATTAGTGCCTACATGTCCTCCATTAGATGTGAGGACAGGACCCTTCCCGTCTCATCACATTTTATTGAAACGGGACACAAAGTCAGTCAAATAAGATTTCTGATAATTGACCACATTCCAAAACTCAGTAGAGGTGGTAACAAGGAGTTAGAGTTTAAAAAGAGCAAGGTCTGATGGATCCAACATCTTAAAACCTTACATCCTATAGGCTTAAACAATAATTATTATCTCCATTTGTTTTTATAAATGTCCTTGTTTTTATGAATTTCTTTGTATATATTACCTTGTGCTGATATGTATATAAATAGTTTAAAGTTTTTTGTATGGATCACATAATCTAGCTATGCTTTACTTGTGTAAATGTTTTTTTTGTAGAGAACTATAAGGTTTTTACCTTTTTGAGCAATGTGTAATTTTGACCTGTAGATGGCAGTGTGTCACTTTGCAAACTGAAAATTCAGTGCCTAATAATTAACCAATTAGAGTTTGGATGCTATTTAAGGCTGTTTAGCATAGCATTCCATAGCATGACTAAGGGTCAGTGTGATGACATGTGCAAAAGTGAAACGATGACGTTGCTCTAGCCCAGGAGGTGTGTGGACACTTTAATCCAATCTGGAACGATATCCAGACAAGCCCATAGAACATTTAGTGTGCACTATTGGCGTGGTGCCAGCCTAGTAGAGAAGCCGAGCCAGTCTCAAAGTGAAAATAAAAAAGCGTAAGTAGGCATCACAGTAAAAGTAAAAAAAACTTTATTTCACAAAGTTAAAACCAGCAAAAAAGCAGCAATAAACAGAGGGAGGAGGAGGTGGAGTCCTAACATGTTTCGTGCCAGATGGCACTTAATCATAGGATGACTTGATGTTTGCTAAACACACCTTTTTAAAGAAACGTGTAACCAATAGTATTCATGAAATACCATCTCCTAGGAAACAGTACATAAACAATGGTGTGTTAAGCATTTAGGAATGTTAAATATGTGACATAAAACAATAAACAAACAAGATAGACTTTTAAAATAAAAAACTGAATGATACATAATTGAATGAAGATAAATAAACATACATATTGCACCATATTTTTGAAAGATAGCCTCAAAAGCTGTCATTATGTTGATGTTAATAATCTTAATAATATTAATGTGTCTGGGTGAAATAAGTAACACAAACATTTATTTTTATATATATATATATATATATATATATATATATATATATATATATATGTATTCAAATACCTTTTGAAATTATAATAATAATAATAATATATTTAGTGAAATACTATCACACCCGGCACATAATGAGACACTGATAATGCAGGAAAAGCAGAAATAATTTAGTGTGTTAAAGAATCACTTACACACTCATAAAGACATATATATATATATATAAGTGCATAAACATATATATATATATATATATATATATATATATATCTGCCGGGGTGCTGCGTGGAAATATGTAGCAATAACAATCAGCCCCCTAAGGGGAAGAAAAACGCTTCACTCTCTGGTCTTTGCCAAATGTAAAAGCCTTTAATCAATCCTCATAGGCAGTTTAGTTGAAAGAAATCATCCCAAACGTTTTGATACCTACTGGTATCTTTTTCAATGGGTTAAAACAAAGTTCCTGTGTCCCAAAAGCCCGAAATTTTAATGGGTATCATTTAACGAATGAGCCTAAATTTAGTGTTAAAGTTATAGATGTGGCCAAAAAGCCCCTTAGGGGCGGTAATATCTATAAAATCCTTTCAAAAAAGGAATTATATTGGATCTGGAAGTTAAATATCAGGACGCCGCTTGGGCTAAACAAAGAATGGGACATTAGTTATTTTGTAGAATAGTTATGCTTACATAGGTTTGATACTTGTAGTAACTGTCATTTGTAAAAATTGGTTCTTTCAGTCCATTGTGGTTATCTTGGACAGTAGTAGACTTTAGTGTGATGGCATTCTGAGCCATCATGGGACAGTTTATTATGAGTCTTATGTAGGATTTTAATTATATTTCTTATACCGTTTTTTTACTTTATAGATATATAATTATTATTTTATATTTTTCAGTTTGTCCCTGTTTTCTTATTAGATTTGTATTTAATATTATATTTTAAATATATTTTGTATATGAAGTCATCTAGATATAATATTTTAAAAAGCTTTCGTTTTGTCCTGTATATGTATAAGTGCATATATATATATATATATATATATATATATATATATATATATATATATATACATATATGTTTATGCACTTACATATATGTCTTTAAGAGTGTGTAAGTGATTCTTTAACACACTAAATTATTTCTGCTTTTCCTGCATTATCAGTGTCTCATTATGTGCCGGGTGTGATAGTATTTCACTAAATATATTATTATTATTATAATTTCAAAAGGTATTTGAATACTTACCTATATATATATAAATATAATGATACTTATTTCCCCCAGACACATTAAGATTATTAACATCAACATAATGACGGCTTTTGAGGCTATCTTTCAAATATATGGTGCAATATGTACTTTTATTCATCTTTGCAATTATGTATCATTCAGTTTTTTTATTTTAAAAGTCTAACTTGTTTGTTTATTGTTTTATGTCACATATTTAGCATTCATGTATGCTTAACACACCATTGTTTATGTACTGTTTCCTAGGAGATGGTATTTCATGAATACTATTGGTTACAAGTTTCTTTAAAAGGTGTGTTTAGCAAACATCGAGTCATCCTATGATTAAAGGGACATTATACACTCAGTTTTTCTTTGCATAAATGTTTTGTAGATGATCTATTTATATAGCCCATAAAGTTTTTTTTTTTTAAAAAAAATGTATAGTTTTGTTTATTTTTAAATAACATTGCTCTGATTTTCAGACTCCTAACCAAGCCCCAAAGTTTTATGTGAATACTGTCAGCTACCTTCTCCAGCTTGCTCCTGTTTGTGTAAAGGGCCTTTTCATATGCAAAAGAAGGGGGAGGGGGGGGGTGTCTTATTTGCCACTTGCAGTGGGCTTTCCAACTGCCTTTTCAACAGAGCTAAACTGACAGCTTCTAAGTAAGTTTTTAAACCATTTTATACTGGATTTTTATATCAGTATCTGTGCATCTTATTCTTTATAGTAGTGTCTGTTACATGCAGTTATATGAAAATGAGTGTGTACTGTCCCTTTAAGTGCCGTCTGGCACAAAACATGTCAGGACTCCACCTCCTCCTCCCTCTGTTTATTGCCACTTTTTTGCTGGTTTTAACTTTGTGAAATAAAGTTATTTTACTTTTACTAAACAATCTTTTGTTGCCTACTTACGCTTTTTCAGTGTGATGACACCATAATAAAGATTTTTCACTTTTGAAGATACAGTGCTACTTTTTGTTTTTCCTTGGGATACGTATGTGAGGAGTTACAGGACCCTCAGACGTACATGCACTTCTGACACTTATAATGAACTGCTACATTATATACTAGTGCTGGACGTATTGCTACCTTTATATATATATATATATATATATATATATATATATTCACATACACACACACACAAACAAAAACATGTGAAAAGTAATTTCATGAGTAGTGATATAGGGGCCTATTTATCAAGCTCCGTATGGAGCTTGACATCCTGTGTTTCTGGCGAAGGCTCGCCAGAAACACGAGTTATGAAGCAGCAGTCTACAGACCGCTGCTCCATAACCTGTCCGCCTGCTCTGAGGGGTCAAACAGAAATCGCCGGAAATCAACCCGATCCAATATGATCGGGTTGATTGACACCCCGTGCTAGCGGCCGATTGGTCGCAAATCTGCAAGGGGGCGGTATTGCATGAGCAGTTCTTAAGAGCTGCTGGTGCAATGATAAATGCCGACAGCATATGCTGTTGGCATTTATCGATGTGCGGCAGACATGATCCGCAATATTGTATCATGTCCGTCCGCACAATAATAAATCAGCCCCATAGCCTTCATATTCTTAAAACTAAATCTAACAGAGGATAAAGATCCCCATTGATTTTCAAGCTATTTTACATTTAATATGGTGTGTTTGAGTAAGTAAATGCTAACAAGCATGATGATTAACTCTTTCTTCAGGGCACACCAACTTGTTTGGCATTTGAAGATATACCTTATTTTTCAGTAACTGATTTATGCATGTTGGTGTGCTTTGATGACAGGAATGGAAACTACTGATATAATGTACGCTATATAAACAATTATATTTCCTCTTATTATGCATGGTACCATAACTTCAGTACCAGCTTATCAATCTAACTAAAGTAAATCAATTGGTGAAATATTGAATACATTTGTTTTTAGAGGATTGGATATATGGTGTTTTTTATGTTCAGAAATTAAAAATGAAAACTTGTGGATCTAGGCACATATTAATTTAATTGCAATTTGATAAAAATAAGATTTGGCCTTTATATAAAAAAAGAAACTAAAATATTTTTGAATACATATATTTAAGGGTTGTCCACATAAGATAGAAAATGGTGTATATTCTTGTAGATAACACCTTTCTTAAAAGGTTACATTTATTAATGTAGTCCTTTAACTCATCTGACATAATTATATGCTTCCATGGGAAGTCTTTTATGAATAGAAAGCACAATTACTCTTCACTTGCAGTCCATGTTATTAAAAATTCTGAAGTAATTTTAAACGCTGCATTCAGGGTATTATGTTTTCATACTTTAAAAAGCATCTTCACTTTAGTTTGACATATTCTACACCTTTGTCACTCAGTTACATCAATAATTATTTTATATATTGGGTATTTAGAGATTACAAAGTAGCATTCAAAAACAGGTCTTTAAAACATTTCTATAAAAATGTTTTGATGTTAGTATTTTTCATTATATGAACATGGAAACCAAAATTAAACTTTTATTATTCAGATTATTAAATGTACCTATTATGCTGAGTATTAAAGGGATAGTAAAGTCAAAATAATACTTCTATGATTTAATCAGAGCATGTTATTTTAAACAACTTTCCATTTTACTTTTATTTACAAAGGTGGTTTGTTCTCTTGAAATTCTTTGTTGAAAAGCATACCTAGGTAGGCTGAGGAAGCATCAATGTACTAGTTCAGCTAGCTCCCCAAAGAACATTGCTGCTTCTATGGTTACTCTTCAACAAAGGACAGCATGAGAATGAAGAATTGACAACAGAAGGGAGTTGAGAAGTTGTTTAAAATTGGATGCTTCTGGAAGCTAAATTTAGGGAGTTTGTGTCTTTTAATGATGAATATACGCCTCATCCTGAATTATTTTGGGAAACTGCTAAAGCAGTCTTAAGGGGGGAAATATTAGCATATAGTGTTCTGAGGACTAAAAAACTTAAGTGGACGGAGAACGAGTTACTGCGGGCAGTCTCAAATGCATATAATCATTATTTAATTGAAAAAGCACCACAGAATTGGACTAAGTACACCTCTGCACTGGGAGAGAGAGACTCTTTTCTATTACACCACAGAAGGATATTAGATTTCAAGCAAAACTGTATCGGTATGGAAACAAGACCGGTAAACTTTTAGCAAAGCTTGTTAAATGTGATAAAGGTTCTCAGCTGATAGACTCTCTACATTCTGAAGGCCACATTCTTAAAAGGCCTGAAGAACTCCTGCAAGCTTTCTCTAACTATTATACTGATCTATATTCTTCAATCTCTTCTTCCTTCCATTATTCACACCGATCAAGCCGGTTTTCTGAAGAATAGAAACTCTGCTGCTAAAATAAGGGAGCTCTTTCTTGCTATAGACTATTTCAAAACAAACAAGGATCTCGACCAGACAGGGAGAGATGGTTCTTCTGATTTGGCAATAATATCCATAGTAGCTGAAAAAGCTTTTGATTCGGTTCATTATTATCACCTTCTATTCTCTTTAGATCAGTTTGGTCTGAGAGGAAATTTTATCAAATTTATTAGTAATCTTTATCAAAAGCCCTCTACGAAGATGTTGGTGAATGGGTACATTTCACATGATATAAAACTGCAGCGGGGAACTAGGCAGGGATGCCCTCTCTCCCCACTCCTTTTTGACATCTCTATTAAACCACTTACAAATATTAGTAAGGCAGCAACTCGAGGGAATTAAAATAGGTAAGAAGGAGCTGAAGATTGCGCTTTATGCGGATGACATTCTTATATATATGGCTAACACTCGTATAAATATACCTAAGCTCCTTTTAATATACAACAGTTTGGATCGTTCTCAGGCTATAAGGTCAATACTACAAAATCTGAATTACTTTGGATCAAGCAGACAGAAGACTCCTTGCTGAACTTGCCTTTCTCTATAGTCCAAGAATCTTTTAGGTATCTGGGTATCATCATCTCTTCCAAACTTGATGCCTGGTACTCTCTTAACATCACCCCAACCCTAAACAAAATGTTAGATACTCTAAAAAATTGGCAAATTCTACCTCTCTCCCTATCTGGGAGAATAGTCACCTATAAGATGATTCTCCTTCCCAAAATGCTGTACATCCTTCAAAATATCCCTCTGTTCCTAAAGAGGAAAGATATTACTTATTTTAACTCCTTGTTGAGATCATTTATATGGCAAAATAGAAGGTCTAGAATTTCCCTCCCCAAACTTTTGCTCCCCTTGAAGTATGGTGGCTTAGCCCTTCCTGATCTTAGGGCCTACAATCAAGGTTTTTTAGCATGTGTAGTAACCAATTGGTTATTCTCTCGGAAACACATTACGAACAATGATCTTGAAAAAAACATAACGTACCCTTTCTCTCCAGTGGCACTTATCCACTGTGATATTAGCTTCATCCCGCCTAAAATAAAAAAAATGAGATCTATATATAACTCAATCCTGGCCTGGAAAAGGATCTGCAACTCGCTAGCTATAGAACTTCATGTCTCAAGGTATATCCCATTTTTGGGAAACCCTCAGTTCCAAGCAGGACTACACTCAACACTCTTCTCAAAGTGAAAATCCATAGGTCTTTGTAATATACATCAGATAATAGACTTTGATAGAAGATGTGTTAAATCATTTAATTCCCTCAGAACGGAATTTAATCTCCCACATAAAAATGTATTTGCGTATTTGCAGGCGAGACATTATGCGCTCAAACTTACAAATGAGTATGGCTGGAACTGGTTTTTGGGGAATATCAAGAATTGGCTTATCTTAGCTAAAAATGGGCACATGTCAATTACTCCCGGTTATTCCATTTTGGTGTCTTTTGGGGATATAATTAATCTCTAAAAGATCCAGACTAAGTGGGCTATACTGATAAAGCAAGATTTGGATCATAAACTATCTTATTTTTCAATTCAAGAGACTGCTCGTGTAACTTTTTCCTCCTCGTGGAGGGAATCTCACCTGAAATTACTTTATATGTCCTATTTTACCCCAGATAAGGGATTCAAGTGTGGAAATAGTAGTTTCACTGTGTGCCCGAAATGTTCTTTTTTCCCGGCGGACCTTCTGCACATGTGATGGTCCTGCCCAAAAATTAGGAATTTTTGGCTTAAACTCCAATTTTGGCTTAATAAAATAATGGATACCCTCCGCCTTATTCTGTCACCAACAAGTATAGTTTTTCTCTCGTCTAATATAGGGAGTAACCAGGTCAGTACTAAAATTATTAACATGGCCATATTGGCTGCTAGATATTTAATCTTTTAAATATTAGAAATAAAGAATTGCTTAAAGAAACAATGCATCCTTGGACAAGCTGATACTAACCTAGACAATGATCAGGACATTAGGAGGATTTTTGTTAAATGGTCTCTATTTATAAAAACCCTTCCTACCAGTGAAATTGAACACTTAATATACCCTTTTAGAAACTCAGACTGATTTTGCTGGGTTTGTGGTCATTTGTTTTTCTTTACAAGATTTCCTCTCTCTTCCCTCCTTTTTTTTTTTTTGGATTGTTTTTGTTTCTATTCTTTGTGTTTTGGGTATAAATGTTTTGGGTATAAATATGTAAAATTTGGTCGAAAACCCCCCCAATTCGGATACAAAAAATTATCTGGCTCACTTAGGTATTAAGTGGATGGGACCATACTTTCGGCTAGATTTGGAGTTTTGTCGGTAAAGACTTGCGGTGCTAACGAGCCTTTTTTTCCAGCGTACCCTTAAGACAACACTGGTATTATGAGTTTTCTGAATGGCTGCGTTAGCCTCAGAAAAGTGAGCGTTGAGCCAAATTTAGCTCCACTTCAACCCTCAATACCAGCGTTGCCTACGGTAGTGGTAAGCTGGAAAAACATGCTCGTGCACAATTTCCCCATAGGATACATTGGGGCTGAGCTGGCTGAAAAAAACCTAACACCTGCAAAAAAGCAGCGTTCAGCTCCTAACGCAGCCCCATTGGTTCCTATGGGGAAACACATTCTAAGTCTACACCTAACACCCTAACATGAACCCTGAGTCTAAACACCCCTAATCTTACACTTATTAAGCCCTAATCTGCCGCCCCCGACATCGCTGACACCTACATTATATTATTAACCCCTAATCTGCCACTCCGGACACCGCCACCACCTACATTGTAGCTATGAACCCCTAATCTGCTGTCCCTAACATCGCCAACACCTATATTATATTTATTAACCCCTAATCTGTCCCCCCCAATGTCGTCGCAACCTACATACACTTATTAACCCCTCATCTGCCGACCGGACATTGCCGCCACTATAATAAATGAATTATCCAATAAACCGCCGCACTCCCGCCTCGCAAACACTATAATAAATTTTATTAACCCCTAATCTGGCCTCCCTAACATCGCCGCAACCTACCTACAATTATTAACCCCTAATATGCCGCCCCCAACGTCGCCGCTACTATAATAAAGTTATTAACCCCTAAACCTAAGTCTAACCCTAACACCCCCCTAACTTAAAGATAATTTAAATAAATCTAAATAAATTTACTATAATTAAATAAATTAACCCTATTTAAAAATAAATACTTACCTATAAAATAAACCCTAATATAGCTACAATATAACTAATAGTTACATTGTAGCTATTTTAGGATTTATATTTATTTTACAGGCAATTTTGTATTTATTTTAACTAGGTGCAATAGCTATTAAATAGTTAATAACTATTTAATAGCTACCTAGTTAAAATACAAAATTACCTGTAAAATAAATCCTAACCTAAGTTACAAATACACCTAACACTACACTATCAATAAATTAATTAAATAAATTACCTACAATTATCTAAACTAAAATACAATTCAATAAACTAAATTAGTACAAAAAACACTAAATTAAAAAAAAATTAACAATATTACAAGAATTTTAATCTAATTACACCTAATCTAAGCCCCCTAATAAAATAAAAAAAGCCCCCCAAAATAATAAAATTCCCTACCCTATACTAAATTACAAAAATAATCAGCTCTTTTACCAGCCCTTAAAAGGGCATTTTGCGGGGCATTGCCCCAAAGTATTCAGCTCTTTTACCTGTAAAAAAAAATACAAGACCCCCACCCAACATTTACAACCCACCACCCACACACCCCTACTCTAAAACCCACCCGATCCCCCCCTTAAAAAAACCTAACACGTCTTCATCCGATGGGGCAGAAGAGGACATCCGGCCCGGGAGAAGGCTTCATTCAAGTTGCATCTTCTATCTTCATCCTTCCGGCGCAGAGCGGGTCCATCTTCAAGACATCCGACGCAGAGCATCCTCTTCTTTCCACGGCCGACGACTGAATGAAGGTTCCTTTAAATGACGTCATCCAAGATGGCATCCCTCGAATTCCGATTGGCCAATCGGAATTAAGGTAGGAAAAATCTGATTGGTTGATGCTATCAGCCAATTGGATTGCAGTTCAATCCGATTGGCTGATTGGATCAGCTAATAGAATGCAAGGTCAATTCTATTGGCGGATCCAATCAGCCAATCGGATTGAACTTCAATCCGATTGGCTGATAGCATCAACCAATAAGATTTTTCCTACCTTAATTCTGGTTGGCTGATAGAATCCTATCAGCAAATCGGAATTCGAGGGATGCCATCTTGGATGACATCATTTAAAGGAACCTTCATTCAGTCGTCGGCCGTGGAAAAAGAGGATGCTCTGCGTCGGATGTCTTGAAGATGGACCCGCTCCGCGCCGGATGGATGAAGATAGAAAATGCCGTCTGGATGAAGCCTTCTCCCAGTCCGGATGTCCTCTTCTGCCCCATCGGATGAAGACTTCTGGACAGATCGGATGACCAGTGGTGCCTGGCTGGGTGAACACTGCTCCAGGTAGGGTGATCTTCAATGGGGTAGTGTTAGGTTCGGGTGGGTTTTAGAGTAGAGGTGTGTGAGTTGTGGGTTGTAATGTTGGGGGGGTCTTGTATTTTTTTTTACAGGAAAAAGAGCTGATTACTTTGGGGCAATGCCCCGCAAAAAGCCCTTTTAAGAGCTGGTAAAAGAGCTGATTACTTTTGTAATTTAGTATAGGGTAGGGAATTTTATTATTTTAGGGGGCTTTTTTATTTTATTAGTGGGCTTAGATTAGGTGTAATTAGATTAAAATTCTTGTAATATTTTTTTATTTTTTGTAATTTAGTGTTTGTTTTTTGTACAATAGTTAGTTTATTGAATTGTATTTTAGTTTTGATAATTGTAGGTAATTTATTTAATTAATTTATTGATAGTGTAGTGTTTTTGTAACTTAGGTTAGGATTTATTTTAGAGGTAATTTAGTAATTATTTTAACTAGGTAGCTATTAAATAGGTAGCTATTAAATAGTTATTAACTATTTAATAGCTATTGTACCTAGTTAAGATAAATACAAAGTTGCCTGTAAAATAAATATAAATCCTAAAATAGCTATAATGTAATTATTAGTTATATTGTAGCTATATTAGGGTTTATTTTACAGGTAAGTATTTAGTTTTAAATAGGATTAATTTATTTAGTTATAGTAAATTTATTTAGTTTTATTTAAATTATATTTAAGTTAGGGGGGTGTTAGGGTTAGGGTTAGACTTAGGTTTAGTGGTTAATAACTTTATTATAGTAGCGGCGACATTGGGGGCAGCAGATTAGGGGTTAATAATTGTAGGTAGGTGGCGGCGATGTTAGGGAGGGCAGATTAGGGGTTAATAAAATTTATTATGGTGTTTGCGAGGCGGGAGTGCGGCGGTTTAGGGGTTAATACATTTATTATAGTGGCGGCGATGTCTGGTCGGCAGATTAGGGGTTAATAAGTGTAGGTAGGTGGCGGCGACGTTGGGGGGGACAGATTAGGGGTTAATAAATATAATATAGGAGTCAGCGATGTTAGGGACAGCAGATTAGGGGTTCATAGCTATAATGTAGGTGGCGGCGGTGTCCAGTCGGCAGATTAGGGGTCAAATAATTTTATTATAGTATTTGCGATGTGGGGGGGCCTTGGTTAAGGGGTTCATAGGTAGTTTATGGGTGTTAGTGTACTTTGTAGCACTGTAGTTAAGAGCTTTATGTTCCTGCGTTAGCCCATAAAACTCTGAACTACTGATTTTTTTTGCGGTAGGAGTCTTGGAGGTAGAGGCTGTACCGCTCACTTTCTCCAAGACTCATAATACCGGCGTTAGGCAAATCCCATTAAAAAGATAGGATATGCAATTGACATAAGGGGATTTGCAGTAGCCTCGAGTCACAGAAAAAAAGTGAGCGGTACACCTGTACCTGTCAGACTCGTAATACCAGCGGGCGTTAAAAAGCAGTGTTAGGACCCCTTAATGCTGCATTTTAAGGCTAATGCAAAACTCTAAATCTAGGTGTTTGTTTTTCTCTGTTTTTGCTTATTATTTTTTATTATAGTCTGGTATGTCGTACTGTAATATTTATGTTTTTGTTCTTATGGAATTTAAAAATGTATCATGAATTGGTAGTAAATAAAATATGGGAAAATTGGATGCTTAATCTGAATCATAAAAGCTTAATTTTGATTTACTGCTCATTTACAAAAGAGATGAGAAAGAGTAAAAATTAGGATTATAAGGGCTTTTTTCTGGTTATGTTGCATCAATAATTATAGGTTAGAGATATATTAATCCTTTTCAAAAGTAGGAGCCAGTTACCAAGAATATGGAGCTGGGAAAGCAAGGTATATAAATTAGGATTTGAAAAAATATATTAATAAAGGATTTCAATATTATCCACATCCTCTGAATTAAATTATTGTATTACATATTTTAAATATAATTAATTATATAAAGACAAAGTTATCCTTTATGATATGGGTATAATTCCATAATACACAAGAATATAGTGGACTACAATACAATATACATATATTTCCCTTGGTGTCTGTTAAAACTGATCAAAATTTGCTTTTCTCAATTTGATCCGTTATAGTGGCTACTGCTATTTTGCAATTGAAGATCCTCCAGATACAATGTAATATGATTGTATGGAAAACTAACGTGGACCCATGACATCGAATTGATTAAATTGCAAGTACATTTCAGCTGATGGATATAAAGCAAATTTCAGTATAGAATTTTGGTGGGAGAACAAATTGACTTAATCCATGAAGAATTGTTGTGTATATTTGACATCTCTCTTCCCACAAGTAATTTAAATTGTTAGGCTATATGAAAAAATAACCCATTCATTGAAAAAAGAGTAGTTATATATTGGAGCACTTTAAGATACAGCTGAAAACGCACAGATAAGAATGATATTTTTAAATGTATTTCCAAGTGTAAGTATAAAATGGCATCTTAAAAAGGTAATAGAACACAAATGGATGCAGTACGCTAAACTACGGCAAGGATGACAACTTTGGAAAAAGATGAAAATAATATTGTTTAGAAAATAAAATTATTTTATGAAACATACTATGGATTATCATGCATAGAATAATAAGAACAAATGTATTAACCCTATAATTTGTGTGCAAGCAATATCGTGTGTTCTTGCCCGTTTGCATGCAAGTTAAATTTTGCTCATATTACAAGTTAAAAGTAAAGGCAAACGCATGAGTGAAATCGCAATTTATGGTAGAACTTCAGTGCTCTAGATAACTGTTACGCGAGTCAAAAAAGTGTCACAGAACACATCAAAAATACATTTAAAAGTACAGCTACACTCATAATAACACTATCTACTAAAACATTATTTTAAAAATATTGCATAAAAAAGTTGTAAAAAGGACTGCAAAGGGTTTTAACATACACATTTCTAAATATGTATATAAATGTATGTTTATATGTGTTTTCAGATGTATTTATACATAAAACACATAAATACATATGTACACACATATATAAATACATATACAGTATCCTACAAAAGTGAATACGCCCCTCACATTTTTGTAAATATTTTATTATATCTTTTCATGTGACAATACTGAAGAAATTACACTTTGTTACAATGTAAAGTAGTGAGTGTACAGCCTGTATAAGAGTGTAAATTTGCTGTCCCCTCTAAATAACTCAACACACAGCCATTGATGTCTAAACCGTTGGCAACAAAAGTGAGTACACCATTAAGTGGAAATGTCCAAATTGGGCTCAAAGTGTCAATATTTTGTGTGGCCACCAATATTTTCCAGCACTGCCTTAACCCTCTTGGGCATGGAATTCACTAGAGCTTCACAGGTTGCCACTGGAGTCCTCTTCCACTCCTCCATGATGACATCACCAAGCTGGTGGATGTTAGAGACCTTGCACTCCCCCACCTTCCGTTTGAGGATACCCCACAGATGCTCAATAGGATTTATGTCTGGAGACATGCTTTGCTAGTCCATCTCCTTTACCCTCAGCTTCTTCAGCAAGCCAGTGGTCGTCTTGGAGGTGTGTTTGAAGTCATTATCATGTTGGAATGCTGCCCTGCGGCCCAGTCTCCGAAGGTAGGGGATCATACTCTGCTTCAGTATGTCACAGTACATGTTGACATTCATGATTCCCTCAATGAACTGTAGCTCCCCAGTGCCAGGAGAACTTATGCAAGCTCAGACAATGATACTCCCACCACCATCCTTGACTGTAGGCAAGACACACTTGTCTTTGTACTCCTCACCTGGTTGCCGCCACACGCTTGAAACCATCTGATCTGAACCAAATATGCTTATTTTGGTCTCATCAGACCATAGGACATGGTTCCAGTAATCCATGTCCTTAGTCTGCTTGTCTTCAGCCAACTGTTTGTGTGCTTTCTTGTGCATCATCTTTAGAAGAGGCTTCCTTCTCGGTTGACAGCCATTCTTACCAATTTGATGCAGTGTGTGGCATATGTTCTGAGTGCTAACAGGCTGAGCCCCCCCCCCCCCTTTCAACCTCTGCAGCAATGTTGGCAGCACTCATACATCTATTTCCCAAAGACAACCTCTGGATATGACCCTGAGCATGTTTACTCAACTTCTGTGGTCGACCATGGCGAGGCCTGTTCTGAGTGGAAGCTGTCCTGTGAAACCACTGTATGGTCTTGACCACTGTGCTGCAACTCAGTTTCAGGGTCTTGCTATGAGATGCCATGTTCTTTGCCATGAGGTGCCATGTTGAACTTCCAGTGACCAGTATGAGAGAGTGTGAGAGCGATAACACCAAATTTAACACACCTGCTCCCCATTCACACCTGAGACCTTGTAACACTAATGAGTAACATGACACCAGGGAGGGAAAATGGCTAATTGGGCACAATTTGGGCATTTCCACTTATTAGTGTACTCAGTTATGTTGCCAATGGGTTAAACATTAATGGTTGTGTGTTGAGTTATTTTGAGGGGACAGCAAATTTTCACTGTTATACAGACTGTACACTCACTACTTTACATTGTAGCAAAGTGTCATTTAATATTTATATAATAATGTATATATATATGCAAATACCCATCAGATATATATTTAAATATCTCTTTAGGAATAAATAAAACATATTCTGCTATGTGCAGAACATTGGAATATACAAAATGCAATATTATCTTCTTATATTGCGCTTTTAAATAACTACAATCGTGTTTGTGCGATTTGTGGGTATTAGGTTTTATTTCCAAATTTTTAAGCTTTATTGAAGACTATGAGGGAATGTGATTTTGTGTTTGTGACTTCTAAAAGTCTATTTGTTACCCCGTCTTTGCGAACCCGAAAGTTCAATCTTTTTACTTATCAACTCGTAATATGAGTTAGAATCTCTGAGCACAAGAAAATGACTTCTAGCGGTTTTAATGCTTGAACGTGAATGCAAAGTAATATAGCCCTTTATGTCCATTTTTTAAAATGGTGTTTCATTTGTTGCTATAGAAATGATTTATTGTATATTGAATAAATTAAAACATGATTTATCAAAAAACTGTTATAAATTTATTAATTTATGCATTAATGAGATAGCTCATGAATAATTAAGAAATATTTTAATTAACCCCTTAATGACAACTGACGTACCAGGTACATCATGCAAAAACTAACAGTTAATGACAATAGACGTACCTGGTACGTCAGTTGTCTAACAGAGTGCTGGAAGCAATCACAAACGCTTCCAGCAGCTCTGAGGGTATTGCAGTGATGCCTCGATATGGAGGCATCCTGCAATACCACTTTACAAGCCTCCGATGCAGAGAGAGCCACTCTGTGAACCTCTCTGCACCGGTAGCGATGGTGCCAGTGTCCGGGTGTGAGGGTGCGTGCGCGTGTGCACGATGCGCGTGCACGAGGGGTGCGTGTGCACGTGAACGTGCACGAGCACGTGCATGGGGCGCGCTTGCACGTGCGCGCATTAGCCACACTTACACCAATGAATGAGGGCAGAAAGGGAGAAAAAGGTAAAAAAAAAAATTAAATATAAAAGGATCTGGGAGGGGGAGGGGGTGGGGGTATTGTGGGGGGCTGCTACACTACAGAAAGAGTTTTTAAGTTAAAACTAAAATAAAAATACTTTGGTTTTTGGGGCCAAACTGGGTACTGGCAGACAGCTGCCAGTACCCAAGATGGCGGTAATTAGGTAGGGGAGAGGGTTAGAGAACTGGAGGGGGGATCAGGGAGGTTGGGGCTAAGGCAGGGGTCCATCACAGCTAAAATATTTTATTATTTTTATTTAAAAAAAAAAAAACCTCTTTTATTTAGTACTGGCAGACTTTCTGCCAGTACTTAAGATGGCGGGAACAATTGTGGGGTGGGGGAGGGAAGAGAGCTGTTTGGGAGGATCAGGGGGTGGGATGTGTCAGGTGGGAGGCTGATCTCTAAAATTAACCCTGCAAGCTCCCTACAAGCTCCCTAATTAACCCCTTCACTCCTGGGCATAAAACACGTGTGGTGCGCAGCGGCATTTAGCGGCCTTCTAATTACCAAAAAGCAACCCCAAAGCCATATAAGTCTGCTATTTCTGAAAAAAGGGGATCCCAGAGAAGCATTTACAACCATTTGTGCCATAATTGCAGAAGCTGTTTGTAAATAATTTCAGTGGGAAACCTAAAGTTTGTGACAAATTTTGTGAAAAAGTTAACTTTTTTTTTTGTTCGCATTTGGCAGTGAAATGGTGGCATGAAATATACCAAAATGGGCCAAGATCAATGCTTTGGGTTGTCTTCTAAAAAAAATATATATACATGTCAAGGGATATTCAGGTATTCCTGACAGATATCAGGGTTCCAATGTAACTAGCACTAATTTTGAAAAAAGTGGTTTTGAAATAGCGAAGTGCTACTTATATTTATTGCCCCATAAATTGCAAAAAAAGCAAAGAACGTGTAAACATTGGGTATTTCTAAACTCAGGACAAAATTTAGAAACTATTTAGCATGGGTGTTTTTTGGTGATTGTAGATGTGTAACATATTTTGGGGGTCAAAGTTAGAAAAAGTGTGTTTTTTTCCATTTTTTCCTCATATTGTATTTTTTTTTTTTTAGTAAATTATAAGACATGATGAAAATAATGGTATCTTTAGAAAGTCCATTTAATGGCAAGAAAAACGTTATATAATATGTGTGGGTACAGTAAATGAGTAAGAGGAAAATTATAGCTAAACACAAACACTAAAAAAGTAAAAATAGCCATTGTCATTAAGGGTAAGAAAATTGAAAAATGGTCCGGTCATTAAGGGGTTAAACAAAAAAACCATAAAACAACATTTAAATACAATAAAAGGTTATACTGGAATTTAAAGAAAAAGGAAAAAATATAAGAGAAGTTTTTTTGGCCCTACAATTACTTTATTTTCTTTTTTAAGTAGATAGAAGATAAACTGGTTTATCTCTTCCTCAATCCAGTAAGGGTTGATTTATGCTGCTGCCTCTTATTTACATACGCATAGATTACGAGTCTTGCGTTAGCCTTAAAAAGCAACGTTGAGAGGTCCCAACGCTGCTTTTTAACGCCCGCTGGTATTACGAGTCTGGCAGGTACAGGTGTACTGCTCACTTTTTTCCGCAATTCGAGCATACCGCAAATCCACTTACGTAAATTGCGTATCCTATCTTTTCAATGGGATTTTCCTAACACCGGTATTACGAGTCTCGGAAAAAGTGAGCGATACACCCTCTCCTGTCAAGACGCCTACCGCATTTAAAAGTCAGTAGTTAAGAGTTTTATGGGCTAACGCTGTAACATAAAACTCTTAACTAAAGTGATAAAAAGTACACTAACACCCATAAACTACCTATTAACCCCTAAACCGAGCCCCACCACCGCAAACACTTAAATACATTTTTAACCCCTAATCTGCCGACCTGATATCGCCGCCACTTTAATAAATATATTAACCCTTAAACCGCCAGCACTCCAGCCTCACAAACACTAGTTAAATTTTATTAACCCCTAATCTCTCATCCCTAATATCGCCAACACCTACCTACAATTATTAACCCCTAATCTGACGCCCCCAACGTCGCCGCCACTATAATACAGTTATTAACCCCTAAATCTAAGTCTAACCCTGACACCCCCTAACTTAAATATAATTTAAATACATCTAAATAAATAATCCTATCATTAAATAAATTATTCCTTTTCTAAACTAAATGCTTACCTATAAAAGTAAACCCTAAGCTAGCTACAATATAACTAATAGTTACATTGTAGTTAGCTTAGGGTTTATTTTTATTTTACAGGCATCTTTGTATTTATTTTAACTAGGTACAATAGTTATTAAATAGTTATTAACTTCCTAGTTAAAATAAATACATAGATAAATATAAAAAATAAATATACCTGTAAAAAAAACCTAACCTAAGCTACAATTACACCTAACACTACACTATAATTAAATAAATTACCTAAATTAACTACAATTAATTACAATTAAATTAAATTAAATAAACTAAATTACGGAAACCCCCCCCCACACTAAATTACAGAAAATAATAAAATAATTACAGGATTTTTTAAACTAATTACACCTAATCTAATTCTTCCTAATAAAATAAAAAGCCCCCCAAAATAAAAAAAATCCCTAACCTACACTAAATTACAAATAGCCCTTAAAAGGGCTTTTTGCGGGGCATTACCCCAAAGTAATCAGCTCTTTTACCTGTAAAAAAAAATACAATACCCCCCCAACATTACAACCCACCATCCACACACCCAACCCTACTCTTAAACCCACCCAATCCCCCCTTAATAAAACCTAACACTACCCCTTGAAGATCACCCTACCTTGAGACGTCTTCACCCAACTGGGCAGAAGTGGTCCTCCAGACGGTCCGAAGTCTTCATCCTATCAGGATAGAAGAGGTCCTCCAGAAGGCCAGAAGTCTTCATCAAGGCAGCATCTTCTATCTTTATCCATCCGGAGCGGAGCGGCTCCTTCTTCAAGAGATCCGACGCTAAGCATCCTCTTTGTTCGACGGCGACTGGAACAATGACGGGTCCTTTAAATGACGTCATCCAAGATGGCGTCTCTTTAATTCCGATTGTCTGATAGAAATCAATCAGCCAATCGGAATTACGGTAGAAAAAATCCTATTGGCTGATCCTATCAGCCAATAGGATTGAGCTCACATTCTATTGGCTGTTCCAATCAGCCAATACTATGCAAGCTCAATTCTATTGGCTGTTCTTATCAGCCAATAGGATTGAACTTCAATCCTATTGTCTGATTGGATCAGCCAATAGGATTTTTTCTACCTTAATTCCGATTGGCTAATAGAATTCTATCAGCCAATCGGAATTGAAGGGACGCCATCTTGGATGACGTCATTTAAAGGACCCGTCATTGTTCCAGTCGCTGTCGAACGAAGAGGATGCTCCACGTCGGATGTCTTGAAGATGGACCCGCTCCGCTCTGGATGGATGAAGATAGAAGATGCCGCCTGAATGAAGACTTCTGGCCGTCTGGAGGACCTCTTCTGCCCGGATAGGATGAAGACTTCGGACCGTCTGGAGGACCACTTCTGCCCGGTTGGGTGAAGACGTCGGAGGTAGGGTTATCTTCAAGGGGGTAGTGTTAGGTTTTATTAAGGGGGGTTGGGTGGGTTTTAGAGTAGGGTTGGGTGTGTGGGTGGTGGGTTGTAATGTTGGGGGGGTATTGTATTTTAAGGGCTATTTGTAATTTAGTGTAGGGTAGGGATTTTTTTTATTTTGGGGGGCTTTTTATTTTATTAGGGGGATAAGATTAGGTGTTATTAGTTTAAACAAATTGTAATTATTGTATTATTTTCTGTAATTTAGTGTTTTTTTTCATAATTTAGTTTATTTAATTTAATTGTAATTAATTGTAGTTAATTTAGGTAATTTATTTAATTATAGTGTAGTGTTAGGGGTAATTGTAGCTTAGGTTAGGTTTTATTTTACAGGTATATTTGTATTTATTTTAACTAGGAAGTTATTAAATACTTAATAACTATTTAATAACTATTGTACCTAGTTAAAATAAATACAAAGTTGCCTGTAAAATAAAAATAACCCTAAGCTAGCTACAATATAACTATTAGTTATATTGTATCTAGCTTAGGGTTTATTTTATAGGTAAGTATTTAGTTTAAAAAAAGAATAATTTATTTAATGATAGTAATATTTATTTAGATTTATTTAAATTATATTTAAGTTAGGGGGTGTTAGGGTTAGACTTAGATTTAGGGGTTAATAACTTTATTATAGTGGCAGTGACGTTGGGGGTGGCAGATTAGGGGTTAATAATTGTAGGTAGGTGTTGACGACATTGGGGACAGCAGATTAGGGGTTAATAAATATAATGTAGGGTTCAGCGATGTTGGGGGCATCAGATTAGGGGTTCATAAGTATAATGTAGGTGGCGGCGGTGTCCGGAGCAGTGGATTAGGGGTTAATAAGTGTAAGATTAACACCTAATGCACACAAAATATCAACCTCTAATCTGCCTTCCCCCCCACATTGCAATTTCAAATACAAGTATTAACCCCTAAACCGCCAACCCCCCACAACGCAAAGTATTTAACTAATAACTTAGCCCCTAACCTAACACACCCTAACTTAACCCCAATTAAAATACACTTACATAAAAACATACTAAATACATTAAAAAATAGCAATAAATAACAATTACAAAAAAAAAGAAAGTTACTAGAAAAAAATATTATTACAATAAGAAATCTACCCTTACTCAAAATAAAAAAACCTACCCTTACGTAAAAATAAAATAAAAAAACCTACTCTAACATAAAAAAAACCTATAGACATTACATTACAGAAAATAACAAACTAAATTATCCAAAATAAAAAAAATCTTATACCCCCGTTAAAACAAAAAAGCCACCCCAAAAGAAAAACCCTAATCTAACAGTAATCTACCAATAGCTCTTAAAATGGCCTTTTGTAGTTTGTTTAACAGTTCTTCTGCCATGAAAAAAAACAAAGTAAACCCTTATGTTACAACCCCCCAAAATAAAAAAAAAATCCTCACTAAAAAAATCCCTAATCTACCCATTGCCCCAAAAGGGCATGTGTATGTTAATTGCCCATGAATGGGAATTCAAATTAGCCCTTATCTAAAAAAAAAAAAACTCACCCCCCCCCAATAAAACACTAATACTAACCCCAAAATAGGAACTCACCATTGTTGAAGTCAGACAAACCATCTTCTTCCAGGCGGTGAAAGGTCTTCATCCATGTGGCTCCATCTTCATCCATTGCTGGTCCATCTTCTTGGCGGAGGTGCGGACCGGTCATCGGAGGCGTGGAGCGGTTGGCAGCAGCGCGGATCCAGAGCCGTTGTTTGTGACGGTTATTGACGACATGGAGGTCCTCTTCATGCAATCGTCCTCTGCACACTGAAGCTTGAATGCAAAGTACCAATTTTATATTGGGGTATCCTTGAATTCCTATTGGCTGAAAAATTCAAGAGCTGCTTATATCCTATTGGCTGATCAAATCAGCCGCAATATGATATACTAGCATAAGTCACTGGCGACTCCATAAATGTTTGTTTGTTCCCATTTCTGAACCTCGCCAGTTTATCCAACTTACGGCAGTATATTATCTGGTGCGGTTTATGTGATTCACTAGATGTACAAGGTGAACTTATGGGTGATGTGGGTTTTAGCAGTTGCGCTGAAACTTACACTGCATATGTAATCTCGCCCATGGAGAGAAATCCTGCAAAATCTTATTTTTGAGCATTATACTGTAACATATATTTCTCTCCTGCATGATGAGAATAACAGCTCACAAGGTAAAATTTACCCTTCTAAAATTATTTAAGGGACCTCACAGTGCTGATGAGCCTTCTTAGATAATCTCCTAAGGGAGACAATTGTACAGTACAATGTCCCTTTAAACCCAATTGTATATATTTGCACTCTTCTTATTTAAATGTTAATTCCTGCACTTATACAAATATATTATATATAATATAACTTGTTTCAGTTAACCCATTGCCCATACAAAATAAAGTATATGTATTTTAGGTTATATAAAGTACATGTAAACAACAATATGGACATGATTTTTAAAAATTAAATTAGGTAAACTATATAAATAATTTATTTGACCAATTAGCACTTATATAATATAAAATACATATAAATTTGCATTATTATTTCTTCCAGAAGGCAGCTGTACAATTCATATATTTTTCCTTCAGGTCCCACATTTTCAAAGGACACAGTAAAAATGAGTAGATTATTTACATTTTAATTGACAGTACCAGAATTACCTTTAAATAAACTCAGTTTTAAAAAAAAAAAATGTAACACCAATTTTAAAAACAAGATGGTTTTATTGTCCTTATGCTGTTTGATGCTACCTATCTGTTCATCTTCATAGTTACAGATTGAGACATTCTATGCATATATATTGGTAATGAAGAGTAGGCACAATATTACAAGAAAGAGAATAAATGTAAACATATGTAGTTGCCACATATTACACACAAACAGATTATTGTTATTTTATTTAGGTACAAAAAAGAGAGAGAAGTTTGACAGTACCCAGCACTCACAAAACACTATTTAGTAACAGTATGCATTGAAAACCGGATTGTGTCAAGAACTGGTTATTAAAACGTAACTTTTACTAATGATAGAATAAAAAGGGTGGTAAATAGTACCAAATGTATAACATAAATATGTGAGACATACATTTAAAACTTAGATTAAGAAACAGATCAGGACTGTGTGTGTGAGACTTCAAAAACAGAATTACTTCCCTGGGTAAAAGTTCAAATACACTGTAACCCTCAGGGCTCAGAGAATACACGGATGGCTCTAAAGCTAATCTAAAAAGGGGATTGACCCCAACAACATTACCTAATCTGAGCAATACTGGTATCTAGAGCAGGAGAGGAAACGGTTTATAAATGACTGATTAAGGAAGGCTATTGCCACATCAATATGAGCTTAGAAAGGTCCCAGGTAAACACAAATTAGCAAGTCTCATGCACACAGACAAGGCCTGATGTACATTTCGCCGCTAGCATGGCTTTCTCAGATGCCGATTTATGCAGAGGCACATTATGGGCTGCATGTAATGATACATACGGCAGTGGATCCTGTTCATTCTCTGCCCGTATGAACAGAAGGCAAGCGGACAACTTGCCTTTTAGTACATGGGGGCTTGCCTTTTAGTACATGGGGGCTTAAATGTATCGTAAATTAAAAATAAAAAGAAACAGAGGTTGAATACTGGTACAAAAAGTGAAGCAAGTTTTTCTCATATAGATGTCTCCAAAGGGAAAAAAAAAACATTTTTAGCTGCTTTATTTTTATGGTAGAAATGATTTTAATTGGTATGCAGTGCATATAATCTACCAAGTGTGTGACATGCATTAAAATATACTGTTTGAGAAATTAATTTAACTTTATTTTTGCCCTCCAACTCCTATAATATCTTTACAATCTTCAAATAATGATTATTTTAAAGTAAATAGATGGTAGGCAATATCACACTATAACACAACTGCTGGAACAAGTCCAATTTTCACATCTCTCTCACTGATTGTAAGGTGTAAAATGCAAAAGCATATGTGTTGCTTGCTTCGTGCTTGTTACAATTTAGACCAGGTCATTTTTTTTTTTTTTTCTATTTGGAATAGAAAATGTACTTCTTTAGGGGAAAAAAATATATATTCCCTTTAGATGTGATATGAAAAATATTAGCTACTTGAACAAAGAAAGCATGCGTTTATTGTTTCAGTATAATCAGTAATATAATCTTATAACATTTTAATTGATACACAAATGTGGCACCTTGGGTTGGGTAATTACTAAAATCACTGAACTTTAAACCAAATGAAAATAGTACTAATACATTAAGGGCCAGATTATGAATGTAGAGTAAATTAACGCTTCTGCTCAAGCGTTTATAGTGGTAGAAGTAAGGTTTTTGCACTTTTCGGGTTGCGCTCATACTACTAGTTGAAAGTAAACTGTTTTCTCTCTTGCACTTACCAGACAAGCGCAAAAAGCTGAAGTTAGAATATGGCATGCGCATTCACATATTCCCCCATAGATGTTTAGCACAAACCTGAACACATATAGAGGTCCATTTATGGAGCTTGTGGGCCCGTGTTTCTGGCACGTTTTCAGACTCACCAGAAACAGCAGCAGTTATGATGCAGCAGTCTAAAGACCGCTTCTCCATTACCCTGTCTGCCTGGGTATATATATCTTTGTTTAGAAATATGAAGAACATATTCTGAAATGTGCAGAACATTGGAATGTGAAATATTTACAGTTAATACACACTATAACACTTTATTAAAGATGAATATTGCATAAATATGATTTTACATGTTTTCATCTACTAAAATGGACATTAAACACTTTGAGATAGTAATATAAAACGATACATTGTAAATATATATATATAAAAAAATCTGCAATATACTTTCATTATTTATTTGTCAATTTTTTCGTTAATTTCATTCTGAAATTGTGAGCATTTAAGTTCCTGTTAGAAATGGAAGTGCAGATCACTGTTGTATTCCACACAGCCATTGGCTGCACACTCTAGTGTCCTATTTTTTACTGTCCCTAAATGGCCACAGCAGAGATGGTAACCTAAGTTACAACATGGCAGCTTCTATTGTTTTACAGAGGGGAAAATTTACCAATGTCTGTCCGACATGATACGCTGTAGCGTATCATGTCAGACAGACATCGCTGAATGTAAACAGCATACACTGTTGGCATTTATCATTACACGAGCAATTCACCAGAACTGCTTGTGTAATGCCGTCCCCTGCAGATTCGCAGCCAATCAGCCACTAGCAGGGGGTGTCAATCAGCCCGATCATATAGGATCAGGTGGATTGAAGACCGCAGCCTCAGAGGCAGCGGACAAGTTATGGAGCAGCGGTCTTTAGACTATTCGGCCCTTGTTAAATCTACCCCTATAACAACACTTATTCTGTAAATATTTAAACAGGTAATACAACTTTAAATACATGCTATTCTCAAACTAATATTTTCTTTGAATGCATTATTCTATCTAATACTTATTTTTAATTTCCCTTTAACTGCAAAGGGCTCCAATGCACTTAAATATGCCTGAATATGTGTACATATGTATAGATGTGTTTACATGTGTATATATGTCTGTAAATACATATATACACATATAAATAAATACATCTGTATATATATATATATATATATATATATATACTCATCTAGATTGTAAGTTCCCACGGGAATAGGGCCCACAATTCCCCCTGTATCTGTCTGTAAAATGTTGTCTCTTATTGTATTGTTTCTCCGTTGTACTTTTATCCTTGTACCCATGGGCAGCGCTGCGGAATCTGTTGGGGCTTTAGAAATAAAGAATAATAATAATACTTATACTTAGAGCAAAAGTGAAAAACTGTATCGTAGGCAGGTTAGTTGAATAAAAGATGTATACGTATGTATCTCTTTGTTAAAGCCCTTTAATCTGAGGGTTTATATATTTGAACACTTATAACTTTAGTGTGCAATATTTTATTTTTATAATTTTTATTAGATGGTGTTATTATAAGTTTGTGTACTTTGAAAAGTATTTTTGATGTGTTTTGTGCAAATTTTTATTTTTGCGAAACAGTTAACTACAGCTCTTAAGTTACTTTAATCATTCTAGCATAAATCGTGATTGCAATCAAGTGATCGCATTTACTTTCAAGTCATAATACAAGCGCAATTTATCCTTTGTGCAAACGTTTGCAAAAACCTGATATCGCTTGCGTGCAAACATTTGCGCTCCACTTGTAATCTGGCCCTTTATTGGAAATTTTACTGTAAATATTCATAAAAAAATAATCTCGTTAATGAAGCTTTTTAAATTAAGGTCTTATTTTCATATGTTGGTGATTATTCATAGTAAAAATATGGTGTTACTCACTAATGGCTATAGTTCTAATTCAAAGTTTAATAAATACTCTTTACTATAAGCATATACTTCACTGACACAATATGTTGCTCTATCAGAGTCGAAGCCATATTTTTGATGATGTTGGCAAATCTAATTTAATAACGTGATGGAGTGGTCTGACCCAAAGTGGTGATTGTTGACCTATTGGAACATTTGATGACAATATGTGAAGTTTATATCTTTCTCATTCAACCGTAGAATATGATATATATGCGGTTTAGGTGAATTGAACATTCCTGAGGAAAGTTTTACCATTCAATCCCTCAGGGAGATGAGTATAATTATGTGAGGCAAGTACTGAGAAATAGTTTTCTAAAATTGTGTTTTTTAAGCCTATAAAGCCCATTGCACCTCATATACTGCTTCATGACCTGATGGATTTAAAAATAGTTGAAAGGTATCAGATGACAAAGAACTTGGCTTGAAAAAGATGGCATTTTTCAACTTGTCCAAGTGTCTTGTCAGCTGAATTTCACATGCCACCACTTTTTAAGATTCTAGGTTATTTGATGATAGCTGTTATAAATTTGTTTTCATTTCTCTCTACACTTGAGGTCTGGTGTAATCTGAAAAGGGGCAAAATGCATAATGTCCTGGGACCCACCGATTATTAGGGTATCTCAAGATCAAGAGGCATTGGTACAAACTGAAAACTCTGCTACTCAATTTATGTGGAAGTTTTTATGTAGCATTTAATGGGCACTATTATAGTGAAAAAATAACATGCCCTAATTCATTAACACTAGTGACCTTGCAACTTTATCTGTGTAGCCATGCAAATGAGGTTAAAAACCTAAAGTACTTCTAAAGAGCTGCAGCTCCCAAGATGTACTTAAACTATGTTTTTAACCCATTTGCATTGGTTAAACATGAAAGGTATGGAGTTGATAGTTCTAAAATGGAATACTCCACTATAAATGCCATTTAAGCATCATTATCTGGAGGTATCTATGATTTTCATATTCAGCATCACTCTTCCTTCCTTGAGGTAAGCAAACTGTCAAGGATGTAAAAACTCAAAAAAGAAAATTGAAGACATCATGAATTAATGCAAGTAAACATTTTGATGATTTATCGTAAACTTCATATAAACACAACCAAATCCCAGGTCATACTAACATAGACCGGATGTGATCCCTGTGCCACAGGGCGCACTTCCTCAGATCTTAAAGATATACCTCAGATGAGTTTAAACTTTAAAATGGAAGGAATTTAATGGTTTAAGAATAGTTTAACAGAGAAGCTGTGAGCATGTAGGGCTCTACTAATGGACCACCGGGCTGATTTTAAGGGACATAAAACAAGTTGGGATAGAGACAAAATATAATAATATGTACTTTAATTACTTTATCTACATTTATTTACTGCAATGCCTTGCCATTAACACTTTCATTTAAGTTAATGAATTGTACAGCTCTAACTTCCCCCATACGTTTTCTTCTATGACTGTTTCTATATCTATTGTTGTTTTGGTAGAAGGCAAAAGTGAATAGGGATTATCTGCTGGAGCATGCCTAGAAGCTGTGAGCTCAGTTGAAATACAATGCCTGTGTCTAAACACTGATAAGAGGGGTGGAGCACAGTGTCCCAGACAGCATGGCTATGTAAGTATTTTTGCTTATTTTTGAAAATTATTTTAAAATACTTGCCAGCAATTTTTAAACATTTTTTTAATGCAAACTATTTTTAATTAATCAGCCCTTTTAGGATATGCACACATCTCAACCTGTTTTATGGCACTTTAACTGTTTTCAATGTTGGTTGCACACATCATTAAAGCAATTACTGTGTGTTTGCATAGGTTAAAGGGACATAATACTCATATGCTAAATCACTTGAAAGTGATGCAGTACAACTGTAAAAAGCTGACAGGAAAATTTCGCCTGATCAACTCTATGTAAAAAAGGAAGACATTTTACCTCAAAATTTCTTCAGCTCACCAGATTAAGTGCTGTGTAAAGAGTTATTCTTCACGGCTGTCCAGCTGCAAGTTGAAAAAACAAAAACAAAAATCAATAGCCATGCTGTCTATGCTCGGCAGCCATCAAACCTAACAGAACTGGAGATGTTTTGCAAGGAGGAATGGTCCAAAATATTTTTATCCAGAATCCAGACACTCATTACAGGCTATAGAAAGCGTCTATAGCGGCTGTTATTTCTGCTAAAGGAGGCTCAACTAAAATTTTTTGCAATATTTCTGTCAAATTTTGTTTTGATGCATATTGCACATTTTCTGTTAATCCAATAAACCTCATTTCACTACTGAAATATTACTGTGTCCTTCAGTTATTTGATATTTCAAAATGTAATTGCTGATCCAAACACCCAATTATTTATAAATGAAAATCATGGAAATTGTCAGGGGTGCCTAAACTTTTGCATACGTCTGTATATACGTATATATAAAATATGTACGTTAATAAGTTCCAGTTTAGAATTTTATATTTCAACAGTCTAAAATGTAATTACTTACAGTACATGCAATAAGTAACATATTTAAAGCTGTATAACCATATACTTGCACTTTACAATAAACTACAATTTTTTTTAACCTCTTTTAACCCCAATAGGATGTATATATATATATATATATATATATATATATATACGTCATGGGGTACTTTGCCTATCGTACCACATGAATTATATAAGCGTCCGAGGTGCAGAAAGCTCCTGCAGTCTCGTCTGTAAAGTTACAGCCAAGAGTTGGAGTTCCTGAGCTTATGGCTTTAGTCTTCATATGAAACCAGAGGATGATCGGTGCTCCAGGTCCATATGAAGGCAGTTGCCTGATCATTACAGACGGTAACACTGTGTGTGTTACCGTTTGTAACGGTCATTTGCTGGTGTTGGTGGGAGGTGATGGAAACTGGGAGTCCAGCACCAGAGGGAGGATGGAGGAGAGAGGGGGAGGCAGTGGGATTGTCTCTACACTGCAGACAAAAAGAAATAAAGGGAGAGGGAAGGATAGGGATTTGCACTACATAAAAAGTAGTGGAGAAAGGGGGCCCTAGATGATGATCACTGGAGGGTGGGGGGGACCACTACACTACAGAAAATTTAAAAAATAAATAAAAAATAAGCATTTATGAGTACTGGCAGAAAGCTGCCAGTACTAAAGATCGTCGGAATTAGTGGGAGAGGGAGGGTTAGAGAGCTATTTGGGGGGATCAGGGAGGGTTGAGGATCACTACACTACAAAAAAAAAATAATAATAATTAAATAAAAAAACTAAACTGCATACTAGCAGACTGTCTGCCAGTACCTAAGATGGTGGTGACCAGTGAGGGATGGGGGGTGAGGTGTTTAGGATGGAACCAAGCTATTTGGGATTGAATAGGTAGGAATTAGGGGAAGTGTCAGGTGGGAGGGTAATCTTTACATTAAAATTAACCTTACAAGCTACCTGATTAACCCCTTCAATGCCGGGAATAATAGAACTGCAATTAGCATAATTCTAAGTACCAAAAAGCAATGGCAACACCATATATGTCTGCTATTTCTGAACAAAGGGGATCCCAGGGAAGCGTTTACAATCATATATGTCTTGTTTGCACAGGCAGTATGTAACATTTTTATATTGATGTCATTTGGCAGTGAAATTTTGGCATGAAATATACCAAAATGGGTCAAGATCAATACCTTGGAATGTCTACCTAAAAAATATTTCTATAGTTTTGACAAAAAAAAAAAAAGCAAGGCTCTATTTCTGTTTAAATGGAGTGATAGCAAAAATGCTAACAATTTACAGGTATATTGGGCAAGTTGTTCTCTGTAAGTCCCGGTAGCAAAAGGATTAATAGAGATGTTGGTGTGCCACCTGACACCGGAATTGTAGAAATTAATTATACATTATACAACATTTAGGTTTAGAAAACCTTGGATACTTTGCAAACTGCATGAAAATCATACATTCTCAAGTAATCTCTTGTAAACTCCCCATAATATACATTAAGCTGATGTAATTTATAATATCTCAACAATAAGATTATTGATAATGCCTGTCGGAATGATGTAATATTTTTTATTGATCGTTATCTAAATTGTGCAGACATTTCTATATTCTCTTTAGGGGTCTGATATTCAAAAACTCACCGTTCAAAAATGTTAAAAACACTAAATTTAATTTGAAAGATGTTTATCTCACTATGCAGGGTTTTATATGTGAAGGAAAGTCACCTATATTACTATATGAGGTCTAAAATAATACTAAAGATTTTGCATGATTTCTCTCCATGCCGGAAAGCTTTTGTATATTAGACCCTCTGTCTTACATAAAAATGAAATCTCCGGCACACCACAGACCTCCCCACTTCCAATCTCACTGCCTCCTCAGTAAATGGGTCTACTTCGTTTTACATATAAATGTTTTAATAGTAATAGGGTCCCAGGAAGGGGGAGACTTTGACGTGCTCTTGGGCTTGATCCTTTGGCGCAAAATGTAACTGACTTCCCCCAGTTTTGCTTTTAAACATTACTGAGTATCTGCTGGCGAGTGCCAGGTTTTCTGTGTGTTGTGTTTATAATGTTTGTAATGCTTCCCTGCGGGTCTGTCACCCAGGCTGTTGAGGGGTTTGAGGTTGGATGGCAAACACCTTGCCTAGAGCCCCATGCACACAGCGGTCTTAAGACCGCTGCTTTATAACTGCTGTTTATGGCAAGCCTGAAGGCTCGCGCGGAAACAGGGGCATCAAGCTCCATTTTGAGCTTGATAATTCGGCCCCACTTTCTTCTTATATTCTAGGAAAAAGATCTTCGGCTCATTCACCCAAGATTACTGACAAAAATCTTTTGCAATTGGTAGCATGACAGCAGAGGGCAAGGCTATAAAAGAAACTGCTTGTGCTATGATAAATGCGTACAGCAGTGGTGTATTTAGGTTTTATGCTGCCCTAGGCACTAAAAATTCTGCAGCGCCCCACCCTAGATTTTATGACTTTTTTGGTCACAATATTTTGTGGTCATGGTGACTTTTTTTTTCATCACATTTCCAAAGTAAATGTTCACCGGGGCTTACAAAACACTTGCATTCACTAAGGTGGGATGAAATAGCACCATAACATACACTAGTTATGTCACCTGCTGCTCCCAACAGAAAATCAAAATGTGCTGCCGCCCCAATCTGCCATCCTATGTAAGTGCCTTGTGTGCCTAGGCCAAAATATGTCCCTGTCATGCAGCAGATGACACTTGCTCACACCAAATGTGAGTAGGTAGGTTCCTGGCTGGAAATTGCAGTAATAAGAGATGTGGGCCTATTAATCAACCACCATTTCTGTAAAGAAGTGCTTATGAGTCTGCTAACTTCCAACTTTAGATCAAGACCACTTGTTCTGATTGATATATATATATATATATATATATATATATATATTATTTTTTATTTTTTTCTGACCTATTTTTTTGGTTGATTAAATTGTCTTTTTGCTTTGAGCTCCCTTGTCCGGACCTTTTTTCCTTATATATATATAATTTCGCATGGTTTCTGTCAAGGTTTCTGTCATACAATATCAACCTTTTGTCTTTATCACTATTAAGCCCATAATGATTTCATGGCAAGGTTTATTTTTACACCATGTACCAACTTGGTAGACCTTTTGATCAGTTTATTTATATCTCTTTGAGTATGCAAATCTGTACACATTATCCAAGACAAGACTTAAATAGTGATCTATAAAGTGGCTCCTTGTCAGCTTCTAATACCTCTCTTTCATATAATCAAGCAGCTCAGTGGCCTTATATGCTACGATGCAGTAATATTTACTAACCTTAAAATCATTTGAATTAATACGCTCCAAAGTCCTGTTTCTCTTTTGTCACTGTAAGTAAAGTACCATTCAGTGTCACAACTACTCCTCTGAAAACAAATATGTAACAGCGTCCATCTTACCTTTTTTGCCTCAGTTCCACTGAAGCACTGCTCTGTGTCCTGCTGGCCATTACTGTCCCTATATTCTGCTGACTTCTATTGGCTTGTATTCTAATGGTCACTGCTGCCTTTTATCTTGCCAACAGCCAGTGCCTGTTTATCCTGCTGGCAGCTAATGCCTGTACATCCTGCTAGACAGTATACTTGTATACTACTAGTCACTTTTCTCTTGTATCCTTATATCCACTGATACATTTTAATCCTTCTAGGCACAGCGGATTCTATATCTTATTGAATACCACAGGTACTCTGCATCCAGCTTGCCTTTACTGCCCTATGTTCATGCTGACCAAACTGACCATTTCATAATGTTTTCATGCTGATTATTGCTCGCTGTGTCTTGCTGACTTGTGATTACTGTTAGTACCCTTAGGCATGACCTATTTTAAATTCTGATTAATTTTGACTCTGCCTCAGCTTCATTTTTTCTCTCTCTTCAGGTTAACTTGTGCCATTTTATTGATATATGATAGATAGATAGATAGATAGATAGATAGATAGATAGATAGATGATAGATAGATGATAGATAGATGATAGATAGATGATAGATAGATGATAGATAGATAGATAGATAGATAGATAGATAGATAGATAGATGATAGATATATAGATAGATAGATATATAGATAGATAATAGATATGATAGATAGATAGATAGATAGATAGATAGATAGTTAGATAGATAGACAGATAGATAGATAATAGATAGATTGATTGATAGATAGATAGATAGATAGATAGATAGATAGATAGATAATAGATAGATAGATTGATAGATAGATAGATAGATAGATAGTTAGATAGATAGACAGATAGATAGATAATAGATAGATTGATAGATAGATAGATAGATAGATAGATAGATAGAGCCTTAAAAGCTTCACTTGACCATCACTTTTACAATATTAGACATGTGCTACCTTTGATCCTGAAAGTCTTTATTATTTTTTTTGTAAAACACACACACACACACACACACACACATATATATATATATATATATATATATATATATATATATATATACAAAGTCAAGCAGTAAAGCACTCCCAACTCCTGTCCGGGGTGCACAGCAAACGATTATATACAGTTCAAAGGAAAAAAGCAGGCACTCTCCGTTTGTATTGCAAAGTTTACTTAAGTACTTAAGTAAACTTTGCAATACAAACGGAGAGTGCCTGCTTTTTTCCTTTGATCTGTATATATATATATATATATATATATATATTTATACAATTTTTTTTTACATATCGCATATTCAATTTCAGTAGCAGTGTAGATAAATATAATTTAAAATATAAATTAACATAATAGCAGTGTTTACTATATTTATCTCAATTAAACGGTTTATTTTCATTGCCACTTTGTAAGTTTCAGTTACAAATGAACAGACAATTAACTCCAGAGGTCAAGGTCTTATCAGATGTATAATTAATTCAAGAATAGATAGAGAGTTTAAGAACAGAGAGCAAAGATAATTATTTTAAGATAGAAAATAATAGATATTGTGATGGGAAAACACAATAATGTTTAGAGAAAAAATCTAATTTGAATCACTAAAATAATTTTGATTACACAATATTGATCTGTGTCTATATTATGCTCTAGTATGTCTTTAACATGGATCTATCATATTTCTGAAATCAATGCTTTTTAATGCAATGATAGTTGTACTGTACTTTAATCACAGGTAGTCTTTGAATGAATTTTAAAAGGACCATGTTATCTGAAAACATTTCAGAACCATTTAAGTTGTGAGCAGACCAGTTCAAAAACGTTGCTTTTAATACATTAAACAAAGTGGCCTTTCGCCATCCTGCCCATCCTTCTTAAATCGTTTGTAAATCCCTCTAAAAAATGTGTTAATCTTACCCTTTGTTCTATCTCAGGTGCGCCCTCCCTTAGAAAGATAGATAGATGATAAATAGATAGATAAATAAATAGATAGATAGAATAATAAAGTCTTAAAAGCCTTATTTGACCATCAAGACAAAAATATTCTATTAAAATAGTCCCCAAATGTTTACCATTACTGAGGTCAAACTCACAGGCCTGTAGGTTCCAGATTCTTCCCATTTGCTCTTTTCATGAAAAACTGCATTAGGAATTATTGAATTGTCAGTGATAACTACTTTTAATAGTGTTTGAGTAAACAGATCAGTTAATGGTGCAGACTGATTTTCCCTTTAAACCCTTGGACCATAGACCGCTTTGTCAATTTTATTTTTTGAAATTGCTAATAAAATGTCATCCTTTGTAGAATTACTTATGTTCTTCTATATTTAGAGCCAAGACAGAACTGAAGTATAAGGTATTCAGACTACATGTTCCTTATGTCCTTAGATTTATTTAATTTACTATCCTTGTCTTGCTCCAATGCAAGCGATGAAAAGACATGGTTTCCAACTATCCCCCTGTCAACACGGCAAACAGGCACTGTTCATCCTTAGCCCACAGTTATCATTTGCACAAGGATTTCATGCATGACCAATCACATAAAATAGTCTGTCATTCACCCCAAACAAATTACTTCTTAACCTGTGGTAAGCAGGCTCGCAAGAGTTAGCCTGCACCACAAACACTCCAAATCAGCTTTTATTGCTGAGTACATGTAGCCCTTTGTATTTGCAGCATTTCTGAATAGACAGACTGGTTTCACTTTTCTTTTATAAGCATGCCTTATAATTAAAAAAACAACTTTCATGATTTAAATAGAGCATGTAATTTTAAACAACTTTCCAATTTACTTTTATCACACATTTTGCTTTGTTCTCTTGGTATTCTTAATTGAATGCTAAAGCTAGAAGGTTCATATGCTTAATTTCTTAGACCTTGAAGGCCACCTCTAATCTGAAAGCATTTTGACAGTTTTTCCCCACTAGATGGCGTTAGTTCATGTGATTCATATAGATAACATTGAGCTCATGCACGTGAAGCTCCTAGGAATAAGCAAGTCTGTCAAAAGAACTGGGGGCAGTTTGCAGAGGCATAGAGACAAGGTAATTACAGAGGTAAAACATGTATTATTAAAACTGTGTTGGTTATGCAAAACTACAGAATGGGTAATAAAGGGATTATCTACCTTTTTAAACAACACAAAATCTGGTGTTGACTGTCCCTTTAAAGGTACATTAAACTACTGGGTATAGCTACCCTAGAATGGTTACTACTCACAGCATTCCATCCTGTTCCTGCAGCTCTTTTCAAATCTGTTCCCCTGTTTAAATAGCTTAAAAGATGCCAAATACTGAAGCTCTTCCTCTTTGTACTGGGGGCTGCCATTTTGGAGCTCAGATATTCTCACAGCCTGTGACAAAAGCTGTGCACACTCACAGATCAGTAATAATAACTCTTTTTGACAAATGTATAAAGTGTTTCAGGTTAGGGTGCATGATACAGAGCTGGAGCTGTACATTTGTGCAGTGCTCTATATTATTTTTTAGTGCGTCTTTAAATATATTTTATGTAAATGTAAAACTATGTAAAGCTCACATGTATCATGCACACTAACCTAAAGCACACTTTGCAGCTGTAAAAAAGTGGACAATATTTACTGATCTGTGAGTGTGCACAGCTTCTGTCACAGGCTGTGAGAATATCTGAGCTCCAAGATGGCAGCCCCAGCGCAGAGTCAGAGCTGCAGTATCTGCACCTTTAAAGTATTATAACAGGAGAACTGATTTATAAAGAGCTGCAGGAACAGGATGCAATGCAATAACATAGTAAGTAATTACTATTCTTTTGTAGTTGTGCACAGCTGTTTAATGTCCCTTAAATGTTAGTTCAGAAAAAAATATGACAATATTGTGGTGTTTCCAATACTTCTGCATATTAGTTTTATTGTATTGTAATAAATGTTCCAAAGCTGAGGAGAAGCCCTATCCACCAAAGCAATTCTCCAACAACAATTAAAAACAATACAGTAGAAAATAAGCTAATACACTGAGGGATTTCACTGTCAAAATGCTCAAATTCTAAAGTTCACAGGTCTTTATAAACAGACCTTTACCATCAATGAGTTATGATAACATTTCTAAAACTGCATTATATTGATATCAATTTTGAATACTTTAAAATGAATGGTATAATTTGTGAAACATCAAGTTTCTTTGTTGTGCTAATTAAAAGAACGCACTTGATAGCAAGATATATACATCTGTATAAATGTGAAGGGGCTAAGATACATTTATGGCATTATGACATTAAATCACAAATAATTAATTGAAGACATACAGAAAGTCAGATTAATTAGTATTAGTTTTTAGAGATTAAATTTGTTAATGACTCACTTGTTCATTTTTATTGTTGACAACCTTGATAGAATGAGAAGATTGAAGTATCTTACTGTTAGTTATGATGTCTCTTACTCCTGGTGTGAAAAGAATATTCAGGGATGTATCTTGCAACAATATACTATTTTTGGTCTTCTTTCAAAAAAAAAAAAAAAAATATGTTAATTAAAGAATTGTTTAAAAGGGGTTCTAAATGAGAGCTATGCAAAATGAAAATGATAGAAAAAAGTAATTGATCTCTACCTGCTTGAGATTTGTCAAAAATGTCAAGAAGTGTTAAAGAATTAACAGAAAAAAAGGTTGTGATCCTTTTTTCTTAAGATCGCTGCTAAATGTTTCAGATTTACAATGCTTTTCCTGCTTTTTACAAAAGTAATTCTGCATTTAAAAATTGCAGCTGAAAGAAAACAGAAGAAAATTAAAGAGTAATTTTCTTTCTTTGATGCATGTGAAAAGCGATATTTAAAAATATGTAAGATAATGTTTTAGAGCTAAAAAGCTTTATTACATTCTTTTTCACTTTGCTTGTTTGGGTCTATGAAACAACATTAGCAAAGCTTTAGAGTTTCTTCCTATTAGCCAAAGCATAATGTAAACTGTACTAAAGCAAATTACTATAATACTGTGCAGCATTAGGTCATGGGGGGTGCTATGTTGTAAAACTGTGACTAACAAAATGATATGACCAGTATAAAAAATGACCAATAATACAAAAATATGAAATAAACACATGGGCAAAATGACCCAAAACAATGTCCCAAATGTCCTAAAATAGCTGCTAATGACAGCGCCAGAAATTGCTTGTGCAATGTTAAATACGGACAGCATATGCTGTCTGCATTTAGCGATGTTGAGCGGACATGATTTTTCTACAGCGAATCATGTCTGCTCAACATTTAATAAATCAACCCCTAAGTGTGAGTTAGAGCTAAAAAGGCAAGCAGGATATCACAGTCTCCAGCTAACTTTATCATGCTAGGCTGGACACTCCAATCCTCTCTGGTGCCACAAATCAATTCTATGTCTCGGCAAGCTCACATTCACTGTGCGTCTGCCAATCTAATTACAGCTCATGTGACCTCTCAGTCCAGCTGATATACTGCACCTATTGGCTCATGTTGGAACGCCTTCACAGAGAACTGACTGGTGTTTAATAGAAACTGGAATGTATTAAAACATGTGATACAAGTTTACAGGTGTAAAAAGAGCTGAAAATGAAAAGGAAACTAGTGTTCCATTTTCTTAAAACGTTTTGTCATTCTTAAATAAACTCTACAAACTGAACCGTTTCTTTAGGCAAAATGCAAACAACATTTTCTAAACCAATTGTCTAGATTTGTTTAAGACAATTCTTTTTGTATTTTCTGAAGTATGGATTAAAAATGAGGAATAACAGAAAACAGGATTGCTAGTTTCATCTATCCCCTGATGTATCTGCATAAATCATGACATATATGTGATAATAAAAGTAACTTGATACATTGCATTCTTTATTTATTTTGACTTTATGGTTTTTAAATATTCACTTTAACATAAATTGCAGAAATACTCTGCCCGTATTTAGTATTGCACAAGTAAACGTTCCCAGCTCACGCTAGCCCAATGGCATGCGAGTTGGGATTTGTCAATCACCCCGGGGCGAACATACCAGCGGTGATTTAATCCACCAGCTAATAGCTGGCATGATGGTAAGGAAGCTGCGGTCTCATGACCGCTGCTTCTTAATGTTCGGCTGTAGGCTCCCTCTTGCAAGTCTACACCGATTAGCCCTCAGAGCTGCATATGCAGTTTGATAAAGGTGGGCCAAAGTACTAATTATTGCTTTGTGAAATACGCTTATTTTCACACCTAGTTTATTGGAAATGAAAAGGCAAAAAATGAAATAAACAAAATGTGTTAAATCTGTTAAATTTAGTTTCTAAAACACATTTAGAAAGGAAACATGATCGATACCAATTTAACATATGTAAAAAGTCAATTTATGCTCTAAAAAGAAAGAGAAAGGAGCACTAACACAAAAAAGTAAACTTTTAACCTTAAGTATATATATATATGTGTGTGTGTGTGTGTGTGTGTGTGTGTGTGTATATATGTACAGTATACACATGTGTATATATGCATATACAGGTACAAAAATGATGCACTCTCAGGATTTTCACACCACACTGTCAACTTTATTGGATGACGTTTTAGAGTTGTCTCTTTCATCAGATCAAAAGTGTAAATGATACAAATATCGCAAAATATATAGTGTCTCACAATCAGTGCTTAAACACAAACATACCCTCCTCCACTTCATAAATTGCGCCAAGCATCACAGTGTAACGCATCAGTGTGTTCCAGCACTACGGTAAAGCAGAAGCCCCATATCAGGTCACTTCCAGTTTCATTGTTATCAATATATAATTCATGTACAAAGTTTATAAACCACATAACACACTTGTGCAAATAGGTTACTTAGTGGTACACTCATCACACCTTCTAGGTGCTTCAAAATATGTTACTCTTAAAGCCCTGAGGCTAATAAAAACAGGGTTGCCATGGTAACCAGTCAACATTTGGCTGATATACTCATTTGTGTAGTCTGAGTCATGCTTTCTGGATCTAATATGTACATCCTCTGTGTTCATCACACAACTCATAACTCATCCTGAAAGATAGCAGTATTACCTAGTCCCTTATTGCGGGCCGGAAGACTACACCCTATCCCAGTGCATTATATCCTAGTGGCATAATAAATGTGATAAACACCCCCACTTATTTAATTGGGTGATATTACAGCATACATATTTAAACAAAAATTCAAATCAAGATTGTACAAAGCCCTGAATGGATATTAGATTCTGCATAGCCAAGTATGCCAATCAGATTAATGTTACATATGGGATGGAACCCAAAACTACTGTCTTTGTTGTTAAATCCAACATGAACAAAATGCAATACCACACACATTGTTGACCATTAAATTATAGTACACCATTGGTATATACTTCCAAGATCTCACAAAATGTGACTGTCTCTGATAGAAGAGTGACTGATATTTTAGTAGAACAAGTGGGCCATCAGGGTGCCCTGCTAGCAGATCTCCTCTGCCAAAGCAGTACCTCCGTCTGGCATGTTAAGTGGGCCGGCAGCCCCCACAGAATCCACCAACACAACCATGCCAGCCAGCTCCACACTACTCATATTGCTCCCTGGTTTGTAACAGATTATGTTAGCCACTTAAAGTCTGGTACAGAGTTCAACCCTCCCGGGAAGATAGTGCCCAAATGGTACATCCACTTTGCTTCCTTGATAAGTAGGAGTTTGTCCCGGTCACCACCTCTGTCCAGTTTTGGAATGTGGTTAATCAAGGTATATCTTATGGAAGACACAGAGTGTCTACTTTCAGCACAATGATGTGCTACCGGTTGATCGGAATATCCTTTCTCCAATGCTTGTCATATGGCTAGCCTATGATTTCAACACCAGGTACTCCACAAAACATCCAGGCACAAATGTATAGAGGACAGCATGTATGTGGACATTTTTAGGGGTAACCACCAGGTTTAGGGGGGGAGGCATGCCAGACCCCACATTAGGAGGGTGGGGTACATGGCACAGACCCCCACGCAGGGGCTGGTAGATGACATTTTCATCAATTTAAGTACACATTCCCTTACTACTTCCAAAAAGTCTCTGCTAAATAAAGGTCTTTCATTTGTACTGTGTAGCAGACTTACTGAATTAGATCTTAAGTTGGATATATATAAATTCCATAGAAATCTTAAAATCAAAGAGTTTTTTTCAACACAACCCTAACCCAGTTAATGACACAAAGGGTATACCCAGTACTTTTAAGAAGGCTAGTTCATTTGAACCCACCAATTACAGCCCTAGTATAAAAACCTACACTAGGCTTATTACCCAAGACTTAGAGCAGGATGCACAACACCTAAGATGAAAACATAACTTAACAAATGAGGAATGTGCGACCATTAAGTCACTGCAAATAGATACCTCCATAGTGATTAGGCCCGCTGATAAGGGTGGAACCATTGTCCTTTTGGACTATAAGGACTAAAAGGAGGACATACAGCAGCAACTTGGGGACCATATCACATACAAAAAACATACCTTTGATCCAACATTGGTCTTTAAGAGGAAATTGGATTTACTGTTGTCTTTTGGATATGAACAAGGGTTCATACCAGAACAGATTTATAAATTTTGCCTCACTCAATATCCTAGAATTCCTATATTCTACACCATTCCAAAAATTCATAACACCTTGGACAAACCCCCGGGGCATCCCATAATTTCTGCAGTGGATTCTCTCTTACAGCCTGTGGCATGGTACATAGATTTCCTCCTTCAACCTGTAGTTAGACGGATTTGCTCCTTTTTACTGGACACTAATCAACTCATCAGATTACTAAGTGATGTAGCTATCCGAGAGGGTGACATTCTTGTTACTTTGGACATCAACAGTCTGTACACCATTATTCCACATGGTGTGGGACTGTTGGCAGTTAAAAGGCATCTTCTTTTGGATGCACAGTATGATGGCCCTCCGGTTGAGTACTTGCTATCACTTATTGATTTCTGCCTTTATCAGAATTATTTTAGCTTTGAAGATGATTTTTACCTGCAGAAGGCAGGAACGGCAATGGGGTCAAATATAGCCCCATCTTATGCCAATATTTTCATGTCTGACTTTGAAGACAGATTTGTCTGGGTGGGGGAGATGTATTATATTGTAGATACATAGATGACATTTTCCTCATCTGGCGAGGTGGTCTTGACAACTTACTGATATGGTTTTAAAATTTAAACCAGACAGACACAACTGTATGCTTAAAAATGACACATGACACTGAAAGTATACAATTTTTAGATCTGAACATCTTTAGGGATGGTAATAGGGTAGGCACTACACTTTTTACAAAACCTAAAGACTGCCACTCAGTTTTAAGAGCAGACAGTTGCCACCCACCCACTTTACTGAGAGGGATTGTAAAATCCCAAATGGTCAGGACGATTCGTAATAACACTAGTCATGTTGTAGGGGTTTCTCAGTTAGAAGAAATGGGTGAGAAATTCCTCCAGAGGGGATATAAACAAGGATCATTGATCCAATTCAGGAAACTATCCAAACATAAACCCAAGAGGATTTGATTAACAAACAGAGGGAGGGTAAAGATGCCAAGAGGATGATCATGGTCACAACCTTTGGCCCAGGTACGGCTAATACTGGTAAAATCCTCAGGAAACATTGGCCTATCCTGGCATCGGATGCAAAACTTAGATTTTTGAAGCAATGCACACCAATGGTGGGTTTCAAAAGGGGTAGGAACCTTCGTGACCTGTTGGTAAAGACATATCCAAAACAGTGTTACCAGGATCAGACAAGGGTCAATGTTAAAGGGCCATAATACCCAAATGTTTAAACACTTGAAAATGATGCAGCATAGCTTTAAAAACTTACTAGAAAATATCACCTGAACATCTCTATGTAAAAAGAAAGATATTTTACCTCAAAAGTTTCTCAGTAGCCACATCCCATTGTAAATGATTTCTAAGCAGCATATTAGTATGTCTGTCCTGGGACAGCGGAAGGGGCAAGCTTACGTGCACTCTCATCTTATTTCCCTATTCAGTTTAAAGGAAGTTTGCTATGAAATCTCATGAGAGTTAAGTGAAATCTCATGAGATCACAATAAACGAGTTCATGACCTCAGCACTGCTGATGTTTATTGGCTGCTGTTCATTTCTTCATTTTGTTTTTTTTTTACCTGCAGCTGGGCTGCAGCTGAGTATAACTTTTTAAACAGAACTTACTCATCTGAGCTGAGGAAAATGTGAGGTAAAATATCTTCCTTTTTTACATAGAGATGCTCAGGTGATATTTTCCTGTCAGCTTTTTACAGTTATACTGCATCAGTTTCAAGTGATTTAGCATATGAGTATTATGTCCCTTTATGGGCAGCTACAGATGCACAGGGTGTGTAACATGCAATGGGCTGGTATCCACCAAGAGATTTTAACACCCTCACACAAATAAAATATACACCATCCGTCATTCAATAACATGCACAACCACACATGTAATCTATTTGCTGATTTGTCCATGCTCAAAATTCTATGTGGGCAAGACAAAGGGCATGCTCAGGGAGCGAATGGCCAATAATAGGCTAGCCATATGACAAGCATTGGAGAAAGGATATTCCAATCAACCAGTAGCACGTCATTGTGCTGAAAGCAGACACTCTGTGTCCTCCATAAGATATACCTTGATTGACATTCCAAAACTGGACAGAGGTGGTGACTGGGACAAACTCCTACTTATCAAGGAAGCAAAGTGGATGTACCATTTGTGTACTATGTTCCTGGGAGGGTTGAACTATGTACCAGACTTTAAGTGGCTAACATAATCTGTTTCAAACCAGGGGTGCAATATGAGTAGTGTGGAGCTGGCTGGCATGGTTGTGTTGGTGGCTTCTGTGGGGGCTGCCGGCACACTTAACATGCCAGGGGGAGTTACTGCTTTGGCAGAGGAGATCTTCTAGGAGGGCACCCTGATGGCCCACTTGTTCTACTAAAATGTCAGTCACACTTCTATTAGAGACAGACATGTTTTAGAGGTTTGGGAGGTATATACCAATGTGTACTATAATTTAATGGTCCACAATGTGTGTGGTATGGCATTTTGTTCATGTTGGATTTATTAACAAAGACAGTATTCTTTGAGTCAACATGGGATGAGTTCCATACCATATGTAACATTAATCTGATTGGCATACTTGGATATGCAGAAACTAATATCCATTCAGGGCTTTGTACAATCTTGATTTTATTTTTTGTTTAAATATGTATGATGTAATATCAGGCAAGTAAGAGGGGTATCCTGAACATGGTCCAACCACTGGTCTGTGCAACCAAGGAAAATGAACTCCTCAGTGAAAAAGGACTCTGCTATCAAAGTTACCCAGAGTGCCGTAGCAAAACGGCGGATCAGGCCGTGTATAGTACAGAGAAGCAAGGAAATGCAGGCACTACTCGGTTAGTGTGGAAAAATAAAACATCCATTTATTGAGACACATAAAAACATGGTGTGTCCCCAAACAGAGGGCAGGCAAGCATACAAGGCCAGTCTTACGTGTTTCACGCCCCCTAGTGGCACTTATTCATAGACTAATATATTAATGATGTAATATCACCCTATGAAATAAGTGGGGATGTTTGTCACATTTATTATGACACTAGGATATAATGCACTGGGATAGGGTGTAGTCTTCCAGCCTGCAATAAGGGGCTTGGTAATACTGCTATCTTTAAGGATGAGTGATGAATTGTGTGATGAACACAGAGGATGTACATATTAGATCCAGAAAGCATGACTTAGACTACACATATGAGTATGTTAGACAAGTGTTGACTGGTTACCATGGCAACCAGTTGTTTTTTGTTATTAGCCTCAGGGCTTTAAGAGTAACATATTTGGAAGCACCTAGAAGGGGTGATGAGTGTACCACTAAGCAATTTTTAATTGTGATAATAAACATATGTTTTTTTACCATTTTTTCTCACTGAGTAGTGACTGATTAACTGTGTGTTGCCCTTTGCATTTCCATGTCCTGATCCACTGTAGCTATGGCACTCCAGGTTGAACAGGGAAGCAGATTTTCTTTGTCATATAGACTATTTTTGCATGGTCTATGAGGAAGGCGTAAGCTGAAACATGTAAGACCTCTGCAACACTGGCTTTTTAAACTGATTGACATTTTGACTGTAGTCATTTTACCTTTTTTTCTTTTTGTTTTAAGTTTAAAAAACTTAATTTTTAAATAACCTGCTTCGCCTTTGTTGTGCTACTTGTGATTGGATTCCAGGAATCACTGGGGATTCCTAGGCGGTTTGCAGGGGATAGAGTGAAGGAGGAGGAGCACATAAGCTTGGTGAAGTACGCTGCTAACACGCCGCTAACACTGACTCTCGGTTCACGGAAGAGACCGCAGAAGGAACTGTGATAGAAGGGAAAAGACACATAGTAAGTTCCCATCATCTTTAATACATTGGTATTTGCCATCACTCTTTTGATGAACGAGTGTCTGGTATTGATGTTATATAACATGCACAGACAGCTGTAACACTGAGCGCTGTATTGGGGAACACTACCATTCTTATTTATATTTTTACGGACCTGCAGTCTGACTGTATTCCGGATACCCCTCTTGCTAGGTACCACTAAGTAACCTATTTGCACAAGTGTGTGGTTTATAAACTTTGTACATGAATAATATATTGATAATGATGAAACCGGAAGTGACCTCAGAGGGGACTTCCGGTTCACCGTAGTGCTGGAATGCACTGATGTGTTCCACTGTGATGTTTGGCACAATTTGTGAAGTGGAGGAGGGTTTGTTTGTGTTTAAGCACTGATTGTGAAACACTATATATTTTGTGATATTTGTATCATTTACACTTTTGATCTGATGAAAGAGACAACTTGTCTCTGAAATATCATCCAATAAAATTGACACTGTGGTGTGAAAATCCTGAGAGTGCATTTTTGTTCCTGGTACATGATAGCATTGTTGCACCCAGGTGGCTGACCCAGGAGGGAGGATTCATTTTCTACATATATATATACAGTATATATATTTATTACATATTGTATATGAGTGTAATAGTTTATTTGAATGTATTCATGTTGTGTTTTGTTTAACTCTTACTCTTTACGATAGGTCTCCACTCCTGCTAACCTGAAGCATGCAATCTTAGCCCTCTCTTATTCATCAACCCAGACCTTATTCTTTTCCACCTCCAAACTTCAGACAGGCCCTTTGATATACTAATATATTAAGGTAACGTGGTTGAGAATCAGTAAAGCAGAATTCATCAAAAATCAGAATAAAAAGTGGTCTAAAATATAATGTAATATATTTAACCACAGATTTAGAGGTAAAATAGATAAAATGATGTAAAACAACATAGACAATCCATCATAAAAATAATGATTGAAATGTAGGGTGTAAAGCTTATAAAGTTAGAAATACTTTGTTTACTGCAAAGAAAAAAGAAACTGATAATATGTTGACATAAAAATACAGCCTTAAACATCATGAAAAAGAATAACTAGAACCTTGATGCTGTTGTCAGATATAAGATGAAAAGCGATTTCAGATTTTAATAAATTTAAAGAAAAGATTTATTGTGTATTACAGTAGAGTAAACAACTGTCAAAGACAGTGAGTAAAACCTCATAAATTTTTCTTTAAGAGGTCTGGGAGACAAATATATTTTATGAATGGCATTAAACTGAAAATACTAATATTTCTACTACAAATGTTTGAAATTCTATACAGGCCCAAGATTATAGTCAAATTGCATGTGTCACTGACATTGAGCTAGATCACAAGTGGAGCATAATTTTGCACTCCTGATCGTGCATCAACTTTGCTAGATGGAAGTGTTTGGGTTGCACTTTTATTACAAGTTGAAAGTAAAAAATTAGTTTGCCAGCGAATCCCAATGCACGCTAACAAAATATCGCAATTGCATTAACTCCTCCCCATAGAATTCAATGGAGAGTGCAAAAACCTAATACCTATACTCGTGTGCTAACCCGACAGGAGTTATTAATAGTTCACATTCTTAAGTTCGTCACATACAGAAAAATGTACTTTTTTATTGTAAAATACATATATATCTGTATATACTAATACCTGTATATCTATCCTTATAGATATATAGGTATAGATATGTTTTTACATCAACATTATCATATAAATACATATATATATATATATATATATATATATATATATATATATATACAGTATATATATATATATATATATATATATATATATATATATATATATCTTATAATAAAAAATATTTTTTTTCCTATGTTTCCTATATGCTTAACACGTATCTGGGGTCGCAACTTAGGACTAATGTGGTTGGGTTTGTGCACATGAATAATTGCTAACTTCAATGGGCATTATTTAAATATTATATAGAAACTATTAAAAAATATTAATAAAAAATATTACAAATGATTATACATACTGTAAAATATTCTAATTCTACATAATCCATATATATATATATATATATATGTCAAAGAAATTAGGCAGACACTCAGGAGTCAATTCAAATAATTTCTTTACTGTAGGCAGCAGCACACAAAGAGCAACGTTTCGTGGTAAATTACCCCCTCCTCAGGCTCAATACAAACAAATGCCAAATGTATACCTTATATAGCCAGATAGACCCACCCCCAATTAACCATTATGATATCATTAAGGAAAGAAAGCACACCTATTGTGCAATTTAAAGTGATAACATATAACATCCATTTACATTTTTCATTTAGGCCTAGATTTGGAGTTCGGCGGTAAAAGGGCTATTAACGCTCCGCAGGCTTTTTTCTGGCCGCACCATAAATTTAACTCTGGTATCGAGAGTTTAATCAAATGCTGCGTTAGGCTCCAAAAAAGGAGCGTAGAGCATTTTTACCGCAAATGCAACTCTCGATACCAGAGTTGCTTACGGACGCGGCCGGCCTCAAAAACGTGCTCGTGCACGATTCTCCCATAGGAAACAATGGGGCTGTTTGAGCTGAAAAAAAACCTAACACCTGCAAAAAAGCAGCGTTCAGCTCCTAACGCAGCCCCATTGTTTCCTATGGGGAAACACTTCCTACGTCTGCACCTAACACCCTAACATGTACCCCGAGTCTAAACACCCCTAACCTTACACTTATTAACCCCTAATCTGCCGCCCCCGCTATCGCTGACCCCTGCATATTTTCTTTAACCCCTAATCTGCCGCTCCGTAAACCGCCGCAACCTACGTTATCCCTATGTACCCCTAATCTGCTGCCCTAACATCGCCGACCCCTATATTATATTTATTAACCCCTAATCTGCCCCCCTCAACGTCGCCGACACCTGCCTACACTTATTAACCCCTAATCTGCCGAGCGGACCTGAGCGCTACTATAATAAAGTTATTAACCCCTAACCCGCCTCACTAACCCTATCATAAATAGTATTAACCCCTAATCTGCCCTCCCTAACATCGCCAACACCTAACTTCAATTATTAACCCCTAATCTGACGTCCGGAGCTCACCGCTATTCTAATAAATTGATTAACCCCTAAAGCTAAGTCTAACCCTAACACTAACACCCCCCTAAGTTAAATATAATTTAAATCTATCGAAATTAATTAACTCTTATTAAATAACTTATTCCTATTTAAAGCTAAATACTTACCTGTAAAATAAATCCTAATATAGCTACAATATAAATTATAATTATATTATAGCTATTTTAGGATTAATATTTATTTTACAGGCAACTTTGTAATTATTTTAACCAGGTACAATAGCTATTAAATAGTTAAGAACTATTTAATAGTTACCTAGTTAAAATAATAACAAATTTACCTGTAAAATAAATCCTAACCTAAGATATAATTAAACCTAACACTACCCTATCAATAAAATAATTAAATAAACTACCTACAATTACCTACAATTAACCTAACACTACACTATCAATAAATTAATTAAACACAATTCCTACAAATAAATACAATTAAATAAACTAGCTAAAGTACAAAAAATAAAAAAGAACTAAGTTACAAAAAATAATAAAATATTTACAAACATAAGAAAAATCTTACAACAATTTTAAACTAATTACACCTACTCTAAGCCCCCTAATAAAATAACAAAGCCCCCCAAAATAAAAAATGCCCTACCCTATTCTAAATTAAAAAAGTTACAAGCTCTTTTACCTCACCAGCCCTGAACAGGGCCCTTTGCGGGGCATGCCCCAAGGATTTCAGCTCTTTTGCCTGTAAAAAAAAACATACCATACCCCCCCCCCCAACATTACAACCCACCACCCACATACCCCTAATCTAACCCAAACCCCCCTTAAATAAACCTAACACTAAGCCCCTGAAGATCTTCCTACCTTGTCTTCACCATACCAGGTTCACCGATCCGTCCTGGCTCCAACATCTTCATCCAACCCAAGCGGGGGTTGGCGATCCATCATCCGGTGCTGAAGAGGTCCAGAAGAGGCTCCAAAGTCTTCCTCCTATCCGGCAAGAAGAGGACATCCGGACCGGCAAACATCTTCTCCAAGCGGCATCTTCAATCTTCTTCCATCCGGTGCGGAGCGGGTCCATCTTGAAGCAGGCGACGCGGATCCATCCTCTTCTTCCGTTGTCTCCCGACGAATGACGGTTCCTTTAAGGGACGTCATCCAAGATGGCGTCCCTCGAATTCCGATTGGCTGATAGGATTCTATCAGCCAATCGGAATTAAGGTAGGAATTTTCTGATTGGCTGATGGAATCAGCCAATCAGAATCAAGTTCAATCCGATTGGCTGATCCAATCAGCCAATCAGATTGAGCTCGCATTCTATTGGCTGATCGGAACAGCCAATAGAATGCGAGCTCAATCTGATTGGCTGATTGGATCAGCCAATAGAATGCGAGCTCAATCTGATTGGCTGATTGGATCAGCCAATCGGATTGAACTTGATTCTGATTGGCTGATTCCATCAGCCAATCAGAAAATTCCTACCTTAATTCCGATTGGCTGATAGAATCCTATCAGCCAATCGGAATTCGAATGACGCCATCTTGGATGACGTCCCTTAAAGGAACCATCATTCGTCGGGAGACAACGGAAGAAGAGGATGGATCCGCGTCGCCTGCTTCAAGATGGACCCGCTCCGCACCGGATGGAAGAAGATTGAAGATGCCGCTTGGAGAAGATGTTTGCCGGTCCGGATGTCCTCTTCTTGCCGGATAGGAGGAAGACTTTGGAGCCTCTTCTGGACCTCTTCAGCACCGGATGATGGATCGCCAACCCCCGCTTGGGTTGGATGAAGATGTTGGAGCCAGGACGGATCGGTGAACCTGGTATGGTGAAGACAAGGTAGGAAGATCTTCAGGGGCTTAGTGTTAGGTTTATTTAAGGGGGGTTTGGGTTAGATTAGGGGTATGTGGGTGGTGGGTTGTAATGTTGGGGGGGGTATGGTATGTTTTTTTTTACAGGCAAAAGAGCTGAAATCCTTGGGGCATGCCCCGCAAAGGGCCCTGTTCAGGGCTGGTAAGGTAAAAGAGCTTGTAACTTTTTTAATTTAGAATAGGGTAGGGCATTTTTTATTTTGGGGGGCTTTGTTATTTTATTAGGGGGCTTAGAGTAGGTGTAATTAGTTTAAAATTGTTGTAAGATTTTTCTTATGTTTGTAAATATTTTATTATTTTTTGTAACTTAGTTCTTTTTTATTTTTTGTACTTTAGCTAGTTTATTTAATTGTATTTATTTGTAGCAATTGTGTTTAATTAATTTATTGATAGTGTAGTGTTAGGTTAATTGTAGGTAATTGTAGGTAGTTTATTTAATTATTTTATTGATAGGGTAGTGTTAGGTTTAATTATATCTTAGGTTAGGATTTATTTTACAGGTAAATTTGTTATTATTTTAACTAGGTAACTATTAAATAGTTCTTAACTATTTAATAGCTATTGTACCTGGTTAAAATAATTACAAAGTTGCCTGTAAAATAAATATTAATCCTAAAATAGCTATAATATAATTATAATTTATATTGTAGCTATATTAGGATTTATTTTACAGGTAAGTATTTAGCTTTAAATAGGAATCATTTATTTAATAAGAGTTAATTAATTTCGTTAGATTTAAATTATATTTAACTTAGGGGGGTGTTAGTGTTAGGGTTAGACTTAGCTTTAGGGGTTAATCAATTTATTAGAATAGCGGTGAGCTCCGGTCGTCAGATTAGGGGTTAATAATTGAAGTTAGGTGTTGGCGATGTTAGGGAGGGCAGATTAGGGGTTAATACTATTTATGATAGGGTTAGTGAGGCGGGTTAGGGGTTAATAACATTATTATAGTAGCGCTCAGGTCCGCTCGGCAGATTAGGGGTTAATAAGTGTAGGCAGGTGGAGGCGACGTTGAGGGGGGCAGATTAGGGGTTAATAAATATAATATAGGGGTCGGCGGTGTTAGGGGTAGCAGATTAGGGGTACATAGGGATAACGTAGGTGGCGGCGCTTTGCGGTCGGAAGATTAGGGGTTAATTATTTTAAGTAGCTGGCGGCGACGTTGTGGGGGGCAGGTTAGGGGTTAATAAATGTAATACAGGGGTCGGCGGGGTTAGGGGCAGCAGATTAGGGGTACATAAGTATAACGTAGGTGGCGGTCGGCAGATTAGGGGTTAAAAATTTTAATCGAGTGGCGGCGGTGTGGGGGGACCTCGGTTTAGGGGTACATAGGTAGTTTATGGGTGTTAGTGTACTTTAGGGTACAGTAGTTAAGAGCTTTATGAACCGGCGTTAGCCAGAAAGCTCTTAACTCCTGCTATTTTCAGGCGGCTGGAATCTTGTCGTTAGAGCTCTAACGCTCACTTCAGAAACGACTCTAAATACCAGCGTTAGAAAGATCCCATTGAAAAGATAGGCTACGCAAATGGCGTAGGGGGATCTGCGGTATGGAAAAGTCGCGGCTGAAAAGTGAGCGTTAGACCCTTTAATCACTGACTCCAAATACCAGCGGGCGGCCAAAACCAGCGTTAGGAGCCTCTAACGCTGGTTTTGACGGCTACCGCCGAACTCCAAATCTAGGCCTTAATGTTTAAATGTCACATACAGCAACTTTTTTCATTATGTATGAGTATTACTTGTAATATTTAATAAATTCCATTCTATTATCTCACTAATCATAGACTAGTTTCTCACTCTCTACAAAACCTTTCAATACAAACTCTATATACATTTCATACATTTAGGATGTTATTTTTTTATTATTAATTTCTTTTTTGTTTTTTTATTTTTCTATTGCTTTATTATTATTTTACTTATTGACCTCTCCCTAAACTGAAGAAAATTAAAACAGACCTGCTAAATGATATTCTCTATTAAGCCCTCTAGGATGTAACGTGCTAAGTCTATGTATCCACATAGCCTCTTTTTTAAGCAACATCCTTTCCCTATCAAAGCCAATAGTTCCTTTGGAAACAGAATCAAGTACCATAAATCTTAACTGATTCACCTGATGTCCCCTCTCAAAAAAATGGGAGGGGACCAGAAGATGTCTCATTTTGGAGTTCCTAATGGTAGACTTATGTTGGGTGAGTCACTCCTTAACACTCTGTGTTGTCTCACCAACATATAGTAGTCCACATGGACACTTTAGACCATACACCACATAAGACGATTTACAGGTGAAATGGCCCTTGATATGAAAAAGTTTACCTGAGTGGGGATGACTTATTGTATTACCCTTAATAATGCTATTGCAATGTGAGCAGTTAAGACAGGGAAAAGTCCCATTCTCAACAGGTCGAAAAAACTTTTGTACATTTTTCATGGACTTTACCTTAGCCCTGACCAACTGCTTACCAATAGAATTACCCTTTCTAAAAGAAGAAAAAGGTGGAAATTTAAACTCCCTGATATCTGGCATAGAATCCCTAAACATAAACCAATTTTTACAAATCACTTTATGTAATTTAACACTCATATTACTGAAGTTAGAAACAAAGGCCAATTTTTTAATCTCAACTCCATTTTGCTTAGGCTGAAGATTGAAAGACTCCAGTTCCCCATAAGAATAACCTCTTTCTTGAAACCTCTTGCGCATCTCATCTAAGCGCAATTAACAGGTTAAGGGGTCTGAGACTAGACAAGAAATTGCGATTTAGGTACACTCTTAAATACCCTTGGCGGGTGATGGCTTTGATGGGACAATAAAGTATTCTTGTCAGTATGCTTTCTAAAAATGTCTGTCTCAAAATGGTTGCCAACTCGCATAACAACAGTGTCTAGGAAAGCTACACTCTCAGTGTGATAGTTAGCAGTAAATTTCACTGCTGGCACCTTGTTCTCTATTCTCAAACGGAGTGCCTCAATGGATTCAATGTTTCCCTGCCAAATGATAAATAGATCATCTATATAACGCCACCAAGCCAAACACCTATGAAACTCAGGATCAGTATATATAACTTGTTCCTCCAATTGATCCATATAGAGGCAGGCATAGGCAGGGGCAACATTTGAACCCATTGAGGTACCCCGTAGCTGCAGAAAAAATCTGTCATCAAAAGAGAAATAGTTGTGAGTTAAAACTAGTTCTAATAACTCCATGAAGAAGTTATTTTGTCTATCAGAATATTTAGCTGACCGCACCAGAGAAGACCAGGCACTGTTTAAACCATCAACATGGGGGATTATAGTATACAGACTACTTACATCCCAAGTGGCCAAAATGATGTCTTCTGGAAGGTCAGCCAAACTTCTGATTTTACTCAAAAAATCACTAGTGTCTTTCAAAAAAGAATGTCCCTGTCTTACTAAAGGAGTGAAAACTTTTTCCAAAAATTTAGAAATTGGGCTAAATAAGGAATCAATAGAAGCCACTATGGGCCTCCCCGGTGGATCACAAAGATCCTTATGTATCTTAGGTAACACATAGAAATTAGGGGTTTTTGGATTTTGATTAAATAAATAGTCAAACATTTTTTCATTGATAATCTCATCATCAACAGCAGTTTTAAGCATCTCCCTAAATGTAGTCATAAATCCAAATAAAGGATCACCGTCAAGTTCCTTATAAACCCTTTGTTCACTTAATTGTCTTAAAATTTCACCTTTGTATTTGGATGTATCCATAACGACAGTTGCTCCGCCCTTGTCCGCTCCTTTGATAGTAATATCAGAATTATGCTTTAATGTTTCAAGGGCCGTCTTTTCAGCAATTGTCAAGTTATGTTTTACATCCAAACACGAGAATCTATTAACCAAAATCTCAAATTCCTTATTTACAACATTGATAAATGTATCAACAGAATGATTGTATACAGTAGGGGTAAATTGACTCTGAACACGTAAACCAAAAACAGATGGATCCAAAATACATTTGTCCATTTGAGAGCTGGTATCAATCATAGGCTCTGATTCCCCAAAGAAAGCTTTCAGTTTAATAGTCCTGTATAAACGATGTAAATCTAACTGTAATTGAAAAGTGTCCACTTCCTCCACAGGGCAATAAGTAAGACCTTTAGACAAAACAGAAAGTTCTGCAGCAGAGAGTACATAACTTGAAATATTAATGACATTGTTGATATTACCTATTTCTTTACTCGGCGTGCTCGCCGTTGCTTGCCCTGTCCCTGACTTCCTTGCTCGTTTTTGGCTCGGTCAACGCCTCTTTCGCTTGGAGCTGGACTGTCATCCCACGAGGATGTTGAAGAGGAGCTTGTTTCAGTCGAGGCCAGATCATTTGTGGCCTTTTTCCCCTGCTGTGGCTTTCATGCTTTCGCCCGGGGTCGATTCTGAAGGCCGCCTGATTGCCAACGATAGACATTTCCTGCTGTATAGTCAGACTCGTCGCGTCTGAACTTCCGGCGCTTACGTTCCTCCACTTCCTTCCAGAACGTAGCTGCGCCCTCCCTAGCCGTACGAACCAGCTGTTTGAAGTCGTCCTCGGTTGATGCCTCTCGAAGAAGCTCCTCCTGTGACTTAACCTTTTCCTTTAGGGTAAGTAACTCCATCTTGGAAAATTCAATGTTTAGAATCATTAAGTCGAAACTGCATTTATTCAGAATCTGTTGATATCTTTGGCAAAATTCAGCATTCTCTTTAAAAAAAGTAGGTTGCAGTCTTGAGCGCATTCCTCTTGGGATGCGCTTTACCCGGTGGTATTCAGCCAACGTAGAGGAATGGAGCTGAATACTACACTGTCTCTTGACAAGTTTCTCCAAGTCTTTGGAATACAAATCTTTATCCGGTGCCGTTAGAAACTCTCTAGGTCCCAGAGCATATGTGGCAATGCGTGCAGCATCCTCTTCAGAGTAGGAAAAAACCCCAGATTCAGAGGTAGAACTGGAAGTGCTGCTTTTTTCTGCCATACTTTTAAACAGTGCACGTTTAGGCACACCAAAGGGTCCTCACCTCACACAGGACACAATGCAGTATTCACAGCTTAGCAAAATGTAGAGGGAGTTCAACCTTCCAGTTAGAGTGTCACAATCCTCACCTAGTCCACAGGTGTAAGATATATGTCAAAGAAATTAGGCAGACACTCAGGAGTCAATTCAAATCATTTCTTTACTGTAGGCAGCAGCACACAAAGAGCAACGTTTCGGGGTAAATTACCCCCTCCTCAGGCTCAATACAAACAAATGCCAAATGTATACCTTATATAGCCAGATAGACCCACCCCCAATTAACCATTATGACATCATTAAGGTAAGAAAGCACACCTATTGTGCAATTTAAAGTGATAACATATAACATCCATTTACATTTTTCATTTAATGTTTAAATGTCACATACAGCAACTTTTTAAATTATGTATGAGTATTACTTGTAATATTTAATAAATTCCATTTTATTATCTCACTAATCATAGACTAGTTTCTCACTCTCTACAAAACCTTTCAATACATACTCTATATACATTTCATACATTTAGGATGTTATTTTCTTGTTATTAATTTTCTTTTTTTTTCTACATAATCCATATATATATATATATATATATATATATATATATATATATATATATATATATATATACTAAGAACCTAAATGTGGACTTAGTTCTTAGTTCTTAGCACATTATCAAAAATGTTTGTAATGTACTTTCATATAGTCAATTACATTGTATATTCCACACTCTCTATGCATAGGTACCCAGGTGAGCCTATGTCGACACTTTTGTCATTATTATTATTCCCTTTTCTTCTTTCTTTCCTTTCTCCTTCTTTGACTATCTTATATTCCCCCTGTAACATAATTTCACATCTTTATACATATTGATTCCATGTTAATAAATAACTTTATGTCAGTATATGCCCTTTGTAAAACTATATATTCCCCCTGCCTGTTTTCCTACACTGAACACTGTCTGCCTCTGTCACCTCAACCCCCCTAATGATTTCTACGCCGCCACCTTTTTCTCCCTGCACTTAGACCTCTGCAACAATTTCTGTTCTTTTTAGCCATCCTGTGTTTTAAGATATAGGGGACGATTTATTAAAGTGTGGACGGACATGATACAATGTAGTGTATCATTTCCTTCGCACATTGATAAATGCCAACAGCAGTTCTTGTAAACTGCTTGTGCAATGTCGCCCCCTGCAGATTTGTGGCAAAACGGCCGCTAGCAGGGGGTGTCAATCAGACCGATCGTATAGGATCGGGTGGATTGAAGATTGCAGCCTCAGAGCAGGCAGACAAGTTATGGAGCAGCAGTCTTTCCGGAAGGCTTGTGCGGAAACAGGGGCATCAAGCTCCATTCGGAGCTTAATAATTGGGCCTCAATATCTGTAAATTCCATTGAATTTGTCAGTATTGCTTCAGACTTGAGAAAAAAAGGAATTCTTCTAAAAGCTTGTCAACTTCGTACAATAAAAAAGTCATTTTGCTCAATGTATATATAACATTTTTAATATATATATTTTTAAATAATTTCTATCCGACAGTGTTTATATGAGTGTAACTGTATTTTTACTTCCTCCCCTACCCTTTACACAAGCTCTGAAGTCACACTTACTGATAATTGTAAATCGCGATTACGCTGAAGCAAACGCATTTACTTTGAACTCATAATATGCACACTATTTTCATCACGAGCAAATAGCTACAGTTAGCTCATTACTTGTATTTTAGCCTACTATTGTGTTCAGCATATAATTAAAGGGACATGAAACCCAAAACATTTTTTTTCATGATTCAGACAGATAATTGAATTTTAAGAAAGTTTAAAGTTCTATTATCAAATTTGCTTCATTATCTTGTTGTTCTTTGTTGAAGATATATCTAGATAGGTAGCATGCACATGTCTGGAGCACTACATGACAGGAAACAGTGCTGCCATCTAGTGCTCTTGCTAATGTATAACACTTGCAAAACTGCTGCCATCTAGTGCTCTTGCTAATGTATAACATTGTTACAAAACTGCTGCCATCGAGTGCTCTTGCTAATGTATAACATTGTTACAAAACTGCTGCCATCTAGTGCTCTTGCTAATGTATAAGATTGTTACAAAACTGCTGCCATCTAGTGCTCTTGCTAATGTATAACATTGTTACAAAACTGCTGCCATCTAGTGCTCTTGCTAATGTATAAGATTGTTACAAAACTGCTGCCATCTAGTGCTCTTGCTAATGTATAACATTGTTACAAAACTGCTGCCATCTAGTGCTCTTGCTAATGTATAACATTGTTCCAAAACTGCTGCCATTGAGTGCTCTTGCTAATGTATAAGATTGTTACAAAACTGCTGCCATATACAGCTGCAGACACATGCACACTCCTGAACTTATCTTCCTGCTTTTCAACAAAGAATGTAAAGAAAACAAAGACAATTTGATTATAGAAGTAAATTAGAAAGTTGTTTAAAATGGTATGCTCTATCTGAATCATAAAAGAAACATTTTGGGTTTAAGTCATTGGATAAATGTCTAATAAGATGTGATGCTGTACTGGAAGAATATTTACAACATTTCTAAGATCACATTTACAAATATACGCACAACAATACATAAAAGTTATCTAAATTACAATGATTTTTTTAAAGGAATATTCCAGACGAAACTGAAAGGTACAGTAGTGCATTTCAATTTAGAAGAGAAGCATTTTTGCATTATATTTCTACAACCAAAAGTGTTTTCATTGAGATCTTTAATTGTGTATGTGCATCTAAATAAATTTCATTCATCAGAATTTTAAACAGTGTGTCTGGTTGAATAACTGACAGTGCCTCTTAAGCTGGCAATGACTCAGTTCACATGGTACAAGCCACTGACCGCTCTCTAAGCAGAAAAACTTTAAAATTCTGATGTGTGAAGTATATTTAGGTATGCTACATGTGCACATGCATTGTAAAAGCTCTCACTAAAAAAATATTTATGTAAAGTATTACGAGCTTAAACAGGCCAGGGACACTTTTCTAGCTCAACAGGATATCAAATTCAATATATACAGGCAAGGTAGATACTTTCAACATGGCAACAAATCCGGCAAATTACTAGCCAAATTAGTTAAATCATACAGACCCAAATCCTATATAGCGGCTATCCACTCTTACTCCAATTTAACCTCAGACACTAAAGAAATCATGTCAGAATTTGTGCAGTATTACACAACTCTATACACTAGTCAGAAGATTGACAGAGAAGAAAAGCAAAGGTTCTGGGGCTCAGTGTGACGTCCTACCATTTCTGAGGAGCAAAAATCACTGTTAAATGCCCCTATATACACACAGGAGGTCATTAGAGCCATACAAAATAGCAAATTGGGGAAAGCTCCAGGCCCGGATGGGCTACCTTCCGAATATTTTAAACTTTAAGTGAAGAACTCGCCCCCACTTTGTTCTCCCTATATTCAGCATACCTAGAGGGAACAGAGTGGATGGATGGTCGCTTCTCGGAGGCGAACATCTGTCTGATACCTAAACTGGATAGGAACCCTACTCAGACATCATCGTACTGACCAATCTTCTTACTCAACCAGGATTACAAGCTTCTAACTAAGATTCTGGCTGATAGATTTGAAGGGGATCTTGCCTTCTGTTGTCCACATGGACCAAACTGACTTTGTAAAGGGTAGATCTTCAATGGTTAATATTAGGAAAACACTAGCAATCACATCACACTATTGGTATAATGCCCACTCGCAGGCCCTCTCCATGTTACAAGATGCATGTCTTTTGGCACTTGACGCAGAAAAGGCATTCAACCGGATAGAGTGGGACCACCTGCACACTTCATTTGAACAATTTGGAATCACTGGAAGCTTTGCTGACTTCCTTCGGAAATTATAAAACACCTCCAAAGCCTCCCTTTTGGTTAATGGGGGGCTTTAGGGTTACGAGAGGCATCTTTAAATACTTAGGGATCCACTTACATATTGACCCTACTAAGCTGTACCACCTTTATCTCACGCCCACTATTGCAAATATTAAACAATTATTTTTAAGCTGGGCGACGCTTCCCCTTTCCCTTCCAGGTAGGGTCCAGCTTTTTAAGATGGTCGCCTTACCTACGCTCCTTTATCTGCTGCAGATGTTGCCCCTCCTTCTAACTCACAAAGACGCTGAGTCACTCCAGGCTTCTCTCGGACATTTTGTGTGGCAGGGTAAAAAACACAGGATAGTCAAATCTTACTTATTCATGCCATCGGGGTGGGGGGGGGGGCTTTGCCTTCCAAATATTATGTGGTACAATTGGGCTGCCCTGTCTAAAATTACGGTGGATTGGCTTGTGGGGAATGAACATTTTACCATTCCTGAATTAGAGGCTAGCCTTATTAAGCAATAAAATTGACATTTTTGCCCCACGCTGTTTACAACTCCCTTCCCCAGTTTATCCGAGCTCACATACTATTCAGAGATCCCTTGAGGGCATGATCCAAGATGTGTAAACTGTGGGGGATACAAAACTCAGTTAGTAAATATTTACCGATTCAAGGTAACTTACATTTCCTTCCGGGATACACGACAGAGGTGTTTGCAGCATGGAATCGACAGTGCATCACTAGGCTCCACCAGCTATTTAATCCATTAACCTTAGAAATTACATCCTTTCATGAATTGCAAAATTTGTATGGCCTTCCCAATGCACATAGGTTTGCATATTTTCAATGTAGACACTACCTATCTACCTATATAAGTTGATTTTGGACAAGTTGCTAATTAGTGAACCCTTTAACATTGCTAAGTTATGTATTCTAGCTAAGCAAGGTTCATACAAGATCTCTTATACCTATGAACTGTTCCTGAGACATTTTGAGGGAGACACACATGAAACTTGTCCATCAATCCTACATTACTCCTAGCCTTCACTCCAAATGGGTTCCGGGGGCTGAGAACCTCTGTAACAAGTGTAGATACCCATCTCCTGACTGGACTTATTTGCTATGGGATTGTCCCAAGTTGAAAAGATTCTGCCATAGAGTATCATACTGGTTGACAAGGGTGACAAATCAACAGGTGATGCTCACGGCACAACATGTGATATTCCTGATACCTAAAGACAGAATATACAAGTTTGACATTTTCATCACTACAGTCCTCATGCTTGCTAGGCTAATTATTCTAGCAGGGTGGGCTAGCGAGAAAACCCTTCCCTTCCAGCAATTACTTAGAAAAGGTACATACTCAGATGCTGATTGAGCAAGCAGACACAAAGTGGGATCCTGAAAAATGAATTAAAAGATTTCTTCACAAATGGGAGGCCTATCTGTTATTTTTACCGCCTAGAGTTAGAGACAGTGTCATTTTGCCATTTAGAAACAGTCTATATATCCTGAATGAGAACCTTAGAGGCATGTTTAGGTTTATTGAGGTTCCTATGCAGACACAACTGTAATCTGTGAAGCCCCCCTTCTAATTTCTAATCCTTTTGCCCTCCCTCTTCATTCTCCCATGCACTGGTCTGTGGGGGGTGAGCTGGAGGCACTCCAGGTAAGTGTTAAAAATATATGTATTTATATATGTAATTCTTGTTTTGTTATGTTTTGTTTTGTTATGTTTTGTTTCTTTACAGTAACAAAAAACAAAATGTGTGGACAATTTGAATCCTTGACTATGCGTGGCAAATTGGTAATCATGCCACTTTTTCTTCTTTAAACTATTTCTGTTATTATGATGGACTTGGTGAAACCAACACAGTCTTAAGTTATTATATTTTCCTTGTTATTTGTCAAGTATGCAGTGGATCTTTTGTCCTCGCTAGAAATAAAGTTAATAAAAAAAAAATGATGTATCTATATACTGTATGTATTTGGTAATCCTATAGTGTACGCTATAAAAAACAGTATAAGTGAGTGGGCTGAGCAAAGTAATTTTTTAATGGGACATGAAATTAAAAAAATAAAAGTCAAAGGGGATGCTTCTGGGTTTTGGTCATGTTGACTTCTGTCATTATAGAGTTCATTGCAAGCAGCTTTAGGGGCCAAATTATCAATGTGCGAGCAGACATGATCCGATATTGCGGATTTATCAACGTACCGCCCCCTGCAGATTCATGGACAATCGGCCATTAGCAGGGAATGTCAATCAACCCGATCATATTGGATTGTTGATTTTTGTCCGGCGCCTCAGAGACGGTGGTTATGTTATGGAGCAGTGGTCTTTATACTACTGCTTCATAACTTGTGTTTCCGGTGTGCCTGAAGGCTTGCCAGAAACACAGGGCATGAAGCTCCATATGAAGCTTGATAAATTTGCCCCTATGTCTCTAAAAAAGCTAAAACTGTTGTTTTATCAAGCAAATATTCTTGAAGAACCAGCCTCTTTATATTGGGCTGAAGAGAGTTCAAGAGTTTGCTGTTTTGTATTGTATTTTGTAAGCCCTGTGTTCCAGAACATCAGAGCTGCCTGTACTTCCATTGAGCACCAGTTTTTCAACTCCCCCCAGTTACCCGGGTAGAGAGTCAGTGTGCCTGACTATTTATATTGTACTTTAGACATACCTATCTCAGGATCTATAGTTCCTTACTACCCTAATTTCAAATATGGCTGCAACATTTGACCAGATCATAACCAAATTACACTTATTTATGAAGGAGAATTTACCAGGAAGATTGAGGCCATTTTTGCTCCTATAATGGATACTCAAGAAACAGTCGGCAAAATGGCACCGGGCAGCAAGAGATTTGTTTTCTAACAGTACCCTGTTTAATACACCTGCACTGGCCTCCATGCTCCCCACGGAGGCACCCTCGGAAGACTACCAGATTGCTTGTGGGATTGTGCTACTTCATAGTCCTAAGCTTTACTTGGATATAGACGCTAAAGGCAGTTGGCATTTCAATGGAACAAGCAGCTCTCATGGTGGATCAGAGATCAGCGGAAAATGAGATGTAGATGACCCGGGAACTAAAGGAGGATACACTATTTATCCGAGTGAAGTCACTTTCCCTAGGTCTTCCCCAGTACTTCAAGCACTCCATTATTTTCCTAATTTCTTGTGTACTAGTGAGAAGGCACACTAGCATGTCTAATAAGAGAGATGCTAAAGTTTGACATTTCTTGTAAGAGCATCTTAAGGCAACCTGTCTCTTAACTTCTTGAATGTGACATGCGGCATATTTCCTCTCAATTAGCCTCATCTCAAGGGATCTAGTTTCCTGCACATAATCCTGCTGTCTACTGCAGTTTCTCTTGAGCCGGGTAAATTGAACCTTAGCCACTGCATAAGAGACATTCTTAGGGTGACAGCTGGAAGCGTGCAGTAAAGTATTACCTGAGATGGGTTTATGGTATACCTCAGTGTCAATATGGCCCTCTGAGTTACCGGACAAACATATATCCAGATAGTTAATGTTTACCGGGTCTGAGGTAAAAATAAAGGTAAGCTCTACATTAATTAATGACCCACTCAATGAACATGGGTATCATATCTTGAGGACCAGACCAAATAGGCAACAGGTCATCGATGTACCGCTTATAAAAGTGCACATAGGACCTGAAGGGGTTAGTCTCTCCAAAGATGTGGTCCAGTTTCCATCTGCCTAGATAAAGAATAGCATAAGAAGGGGCAATTTTCTCCCCCATGGCTGTGCCACATGTCTGGAGATAGTACTTACCATCAAAATGAAAAAAAAATTGTGCTTCAAAAGAAAGGAAAGCACTCAAATGATGTAAGACTGGAAATCAGATGTATAGTCAGTTTGTGTACCTAGAAAGTATGCTACAGCTTATATACCTTTGGTGTGAGGTATAGAAGAATAGAGCAAAACAGCATCCACTGTAACCCAAGTAAAGGACTCTTCCAATTTTAATTAATTAACAAGGTTTAAAATATGTTTAGAATCCCTCGTATATGATGGGTGAGAAATTACTATGGGTTGGAGGATAGCGTCAAGCCACTGAGAAAGCCTTTCCAATAGCGAGTCTACACCACTCACAATGGGTCATCCCTGAACGTCGGTTAGGGACTTGTGCACCTTTAGAAAGAAGTAGAACAAGGGTATTTTAGGACATTTAACATCCAAATAGGAGGCTGTCTGTTTGCCAATATACCCATTTTCCAACCCATCATCCAAAATGTGAGTAAGTGCAGTTTTATATCGAAGCATTGAGTTGGTATGCAGAACTTTATAGTGATGGGTGTTATTGAGCTGACATAAGGCCTCAGAGACATTGTCAGCTCTATTCATCACCACATTTATGCCCCCATTAAAAGCAGGGTGTATGACTATAGTGGTATTTTGTTTTAACAAGGTCAAAGCCTCGTTATGTTTGATAGACAAGTTGTATGTTATAGGGGCATGTGTGTTCTTCAAAATCTGTAAATCATCCTCCACACGATTCTAAAAAGTTTCTATAATGAGACCCCTAGTGTGGATGGGGTAGAATTTGGATTTTTCTTTGAAGGACGGTCCACTTTTCATCTGACCCTGATTAATGTATGTTTCTGAAGCCAGACCTTGTAAAGTTACAACATCACAGACTTCTTCAAAATCTGGAATTCAGGCAGATGACCAGTGGATCATTCGTTATATTCAGTTGGTAAACCTGGGTTAGAGGAGAAATATTTTTTGAGAGTCACATTTCGGATGAAACGATTTATATCCAACATAGTTTGAAATAAATTGAAATGTGTTGTGGTGGCAAACCCCAGACCTAATTCTAGGAGTTTAATTTGGTCTTGTGTCAAAATCTCTGAAGACAAGTTTATAACATTACTCATTTGTATTTGCTCTGGGATTTGTTGCCCCTCATTTGGTATCTCTCTTGGGTTCCCTGGTTGTCTGATATGGTCCCTCCCACTCTCTGTGGATCCAAACTCTTATCGTCAGACGACCAGTCAGTGTCACTGTCAGAAAAGCTAACTGATTTGGACTGTCTATGTCTACGTCCACGATTGCCCCTTTTATTTTTATTTTTGTTATTGTTATTTTTGGACTGTAATTGATTGCGCCTGTAATTGTAGCGCTGTTTTCTACTCCAAATATATACAGAATTCCTGAGATAGTCAGTTTTATCTCTGATAATCTTGACATGTTTATTTTCCATTATCTGTTGTTTACCCCTTGCTAAAGAATCCTGTAATATATTATCAAACTTAGCAAAATCTGGATCTAGGCTGCGTGTATTTAATATTTTAAAGTGCATCTATCTCAGTTTTTATACTAATGAGATGCTGTGTTTTGTATAGTATAAGTAATAACATTAGCTGTATAGAACATTCAGATAAAACACTATTCCATGAGTTAACAAAATCTGCATCATTTGTGTCAACCTGAAAGGTAGGAAACTTAAAGATTCTTAAACCTCTTGGAATCATGTTAGATTTAATATAAGACTCAAAAGCCCAAAGGTCCCACTGTGCCTTAATTTCTTTGAATAACAGATCCTCCAATGAATCAAATAAGGCACTAAGGGACAATATTCCCTTGTCATCTGAGAAAATTTTGGTACAGTCCTGTCCAAGATGTATATGTGCAGCAGCAGGCATAAGGGAAAATAACTTTTACATTGAACAAGAAATATGGGATAAAAAATGTAGATGCAAAATATGATGCAAAATATGAATATATAGTATAAATATCCTCTTTGGAAAAGCCCAGCTGTATTTATGGATATATAACATATCACCAGTAGCTATCCAATGGAGGAGAATACAGAGAGAAAAATATCCACAGGAATACACAAAATAAATTAAATGTTCAGTGTATTATATTATACTATACACCTGTCTGGTGTCCGGGTCTTATCTAAAGGCTCACTCACCCCCAAGTATGAATGCTGAAGAATCAGTATCAAAGTATTAGATCCTCATGAAGATTCCTATTGTGCAGCTTGTGGCAGCCATCAGAGGGAAGAGAAGAATATCAGGAGGATCCGTGATCCATAATCCGTACGGCGCTGAGAACTTGCTCAGCAGGCTTCCGCCTTTGTTATCTGGTCTATCCCTCTGTCTGGAGTCCAGTGTGCGGCGCTCAGCTGGAGGTGACATCAGAATGGACGTGAAAGAGGCTGGAGGGAAGGGGAGGGCTGTCTTTGCCCGGTGTAGGTACTTACTCCAAAGAAAGCTAAGACCGGGGAACTGGTAAGTTAATGAAACAATGGAGGATGGTCTTTCTTGCTGTATAAAAACTTGTACTTTATTAGGCATCAAAGCACGAATACAGCTGGACTTTTCCAAAGAGAATATTTATACTATATATTCATACTTTGCATCTACATTTTATATCCCATATTTCTTATTATGGAGGGTTCAGTGCAAAAGTTATTTTCCCTTATGCCTGCTGCAGCACGTAGACATCCTGGACAGGACTGTACCAAAATTTTCTCAGATGACAAGGGAATATTGTCCCTTAGTGCCTTATTTGATTCATTGGAGGATCTGTTATTCAAAGAAATAGGCACAGTGGGACATTTGGACTTTTGAGTCTTATATTAAATCTAACATGATTCCAAGAGGTTTAAGAATCCTTAAGTTTCCTACCTTTGAGGTTGACACAAATGATGCAGATTTTGTTAACTTGTGGAATAATGTTTTATCTGAATGTTCTATACAGCTAATGTCATTACAATACAAAACACATCTCATTAGTAGAAAAACTAAGATAGATGCACTTCAATTGGATTTAAATACACGCAGCCTAGATCCAGATTTTGCTAAGTTTGATAATATATTACAGGATTCTTTAGCAAGGGGTAAACAACAGATAATGGAAAATAAACATATCAAGTTTATCAGAGTTAATACTGACTACCTCAGGGATTCTGTATACATTTGGAGTAGAAAACAGCGCTACAATTACAGGCGCAATCAATCACAGCCCAAAAATAACAATAACAAAAATAATCGTGGACATAGACATAGACAGTCCAAATCAGTTAGCTTTTCTGACAGTGACACTGACTGGTCGTCTGACGATAAGCAGTCAGCTGATGATGAGAGCCAAGAAAGCTCAGTACAGATTCATACCAATACTAATATTCAGCAGCAACAGGGTATTTTAAAGACAACATCAGCCCCTCCCCCAGTTTTTTTGGTTTCAAATGTGGATGTAAATCAGGGAGCTAGGCCTAAGGAGAAAATAACATCTGGAAAAAATGATTCCAAGTATGTTGCAAGTAACATTCATAATATTCCAGTCATTTTACACACACCTGGTACTAATATTCCCCAACAAACACTATTGAATCAGGTTTGTCCCATGGGTTTGGATCCACAGGGAGTGGGAGGGACCATGTCAGACAACCAGGGAACCCGAGAGATACCAATTAAGGGGCAACAAATCCCAGAGCAAATACAAATGAGTCATGTTATAAACTTGTCTTCAGAGATTTTGACACAAGACCAAATTAAACTCCTAGATTAAGGTCTGGGGTTTGCCCCCACCACACATTTTAATTTATTTCAAACTATGTTGGATATAAATTGTTTCACTAGAAATGTGACTCTCAAAAAAATATTTCTCCTCCAACCCAGGTTTACCAACTGAATATAACGAATGATTCACTGGTCATCTGCCTGAATTCCAGACTTCTGAAGAAGTATGTGATGTTGTAACTTTACAAGGTCTGGCTTCAGAAACAGACATTAATCAGGGTCAGATGAAAAGTGGACCATCCTTCAAAGAAAAATCCAAATTCTACCCCATCCACACTAGAGGTCCCATTATAGAAACTTTTTACAATCGTGTGGAGGCTGATTTACAGATTTTGAAGGACACACCTGCCCCTATAACATACAACTTGTCTATCAAACAGAAAGAGGCTTTAAACTCGTTAAAACAAGATACCAATATAGTCATATGCCCTGTTGATAAGGGGGGCAGTATTGTTGTGATGAATAGAGCTGACTATGTCTTTGAGGCCTTAAGTCAGCTCAAGAACACCCTTGACTATAAAGTTCTGCATACCAACCCTACGCTTGGCTATAAAACTGCACTTACTCACATTTTGGATGATGGGTTGGAACATGGGTATATTGACAAACAGACAGCCTCCTATTTGGATGTTAAATGTCCTAAAATACCCTTGTTCCACCTTTTTCCAAAGGTGCACAAGTCCCTAACCAACGTTCAGGGATGACCCATTGTGAGTGGTGTAGACTCGCTATTGGAAAGGCTTTCTCAGTGGCTTGACGCTATCCTCCAACCCATAGTAATTTCTCTCCCATCATATACGAGGGATTCTAAACATATTTTAAACCTTGTTAATTAATTAAAATGGGAAGAGTCCTTTACTTGGGTTACAGTGGATGCTGTTTTGCTCTATTCTTCTATACCTCACACCAAAGGTATATAAGCTGTAGCATACTTTCTAGATACACAAACTGACTATACTTCTGATTTCCAGTCTTACATCATTTGAGTGCTTTCCTTTCTTTTGACGCACAATTTTTTTCATTTTGAGGGTAAGTACTATCTTCAGAGATGTGCACAGCCATGTGGGCGAAATTCGCCCCTTCTTATGCTATTCTTTATCTAGGCAGATGGGAACTGGACCACATCTTTGGAGATACTAACCCCTTTAGGTCCTATGTGCACTTTTATAAGCGGTACATTGATGACCTGTTGCTTATTTGGTCTGGTCCTCAAGATATGATACCCATGTTCATTGAGTGGGTCAATAATAACAATGTAGAGCTTACCTTTACTTTTACCTCAGACCATTAATTTTAGACCCGGTTAACATTAACTATCTGGACATATGTTTGTCCGGTAACTCAGAGGACCGTATTGACATCAAGGTATACCATAAACCCATCTCAGATAATACTTTACTCTATGCTTCCAGCTGTCACCCTAAGAATGTCTCTTATACAGTGGCTAAGGGTCAATAAACCCGGCTCAAGAGAAACTGCAGTACACAGCAGGATTATGTGCAGGAAACTAGATCCCTTGAGATGAGGCTAATTGAGAGGAAATATGCCGCAAGTCACATTCAGGAAGCTAAGAGGCAGGTTGCCTTAGTACCTAGTGAAACCCTTTTACTTGACAAATCAAAGGACAAAGGCAGTAATTTTAAGGGAGTACATTTTATCACTACCTATAGTGCCCAATTTTCCACAATATGTGGAATAATCAAAAAACATTTCCCTCTCATAGCTGCCGATGACAATCTGACCGACTTAAGTCGTGAGGGCTTAAGATGCTCTTACAGGAAATGTCCAACTTTAGCATCTCTCTTATCACCTACTCAATTAAAAGAGGACATCAGATCCCAAAGTTCTTGGTTCAGACATTTGGGCATGTCTTGCTGTGGTCAAAGAAAATGTAAACCCTGTGATTATGTGCAAATAACAGACACTTTTTCATCGGCAGTGAGTGGCCAAACATACCCTATAAAAACTTGTCTAAACTGCACTTGCACACAAGTGATTTATCTTATCACCTGCACTTTATGTAACATTCAATATATTGGGCTTACATCGAAAGACATTAATTCACGCATCAGAGAGCACTTGTCTACTTTATCTAGAGGGACATCCACCACTCCCCTAGTACAACATTTTGCGACTAAACATAATTCTGAATTTAATTCATTTAGATGGACAGTCCATTGAAAAAGGTATGGTACCTAAGAGAGGAGGGGATATTGATAGTCTGCTAGCCAAACGGGAGGTATTCTGGATTTTCACTTTGAAAACCAGAATACCTTTAGGACTGAATTCCAAATAGGACCTTATTAAATTTTGTGAATAACTTTTGGACTTGAATTCCTTAGTTGCTATCTCCACCAGTTTATTCCTTTTATTCATATTCTGGTTTTTGATTTCTGATTTTTAATTTTTGATTTTTGTTTATATTGCAATTGGGAGCTGAAATTTGAAATTTAAAATATTTAAAAAAATAAAATAAAATCCAATTTTAAAGATTTAAAATCTGAGGTCTATGGTTGCAATTGTTGATAATATTGTGTTTTCTACTCTCTCACATTTTTGTGCAAATCAGGGTAGTCTTTACATTGTTACAGCATGATATATCCACTATGCTATTCTGTTATTCTACTTAGCTTGAATGTATGTATATAATTATTCATTCATTATTTACCAATTAATTTATCCCATGCTTATAGTTTGTGCACACTATAGGATGTTATACTCTGGCTTAAGTTGTATATAGGGTTAACTTTTCTCTAATTAGCGTTTGAGGGTGTTTCTTTCTAATAATGTTTTAACCAATCAGAAACTAGAATACACCTTTTTGTACACCTCGTAAGGTGTATCATCTCAGGTTATGATTACGGCTGAGGCTGAAACATGTTAACCGTTTGGTGCTACGCCCTCTAATGCACTTTGCATTGCACTGTTCCTGATGAGGATTTTATCCTTTGATGCCTAATAAAGTACAAGTTTTTATACAGCAAGCAAGACCATCCTCCATTGTTTCACTGTTTTACATAGGACATTAGGTATATTTGTCATCCACAGCCATTATACAAAAAAATTAGATGTACAATGTTATAACAGTATAAATAATCAAATAAGTGTTGACAAAAATCCTTAGGGGGACATATGGATAACATCAAACAGGGAGTGAGAAAATATATTCCTGAAAATTTCTAACTGAATGGAAATCAATGTGAATGCTCTAACAGAAACAGAAAAAAGAAAATCTAACAGAAACAGAAAAAATTGTATCAAAAATTAGAATACACGTATAAGGCAAACTAGGTGACTGCATGCTTTATGATTTTATCTTAACCACCAATTATTCAGTTTTATGAATCTATGATTCACCAAAAGACCTAAGATTTACACAAAAACGTCGCTAATTAAGTCTTAGAATACAAGTGAAGAGCTATTGCTAACACAGGGTGCATTATCAGTATTGCAGGATCAAGCTAAAATTAGGTATTACAAGTCCACAGTAAAAAAGAATTACCAGAAAATGTCATATTACAAGTTAAAAGATACACATAACAGTGCAAAAAAATGTTAGGTCCGCTTGAGACTTGAAGCAAAGTGCTAGGGCTGAAATAAAAGTATAACATAACATGTATAACATATTAAAATGAAGTTTTACACTTACTATATATATATATATATATATATATACAGTATATACATACATATTACATGTAAAATATATGCTTATTATTGAAACAAATGTATAAAAAAGTGTTTTATAGTCATGTTATATGACAAGGTGTTGGACTGGGAAGGGCTGTACATATATATATGTTTAGATATCCTAGATCCCGTTGGGGTCAGCACTCAAGCAAAAGAAAAAAAAGGGCTTTTTAGCATGCCCCATAGAAATCTATCAGTATATGTGTTAGGGGCTGCACTAACTGAGCTCCAGATGTTAGCGAGCCTGAGTCTTTCACTCGAGCACAAACTTTTTACTTTCAACTTGTAATACGAGAACGCTATTTTTTTTGTGGTTCACTTGTAAGCTGAGTCTAAATCAGTGGTGGTGTTGCAAAGGATGCAGGTGCAACGGGCCCTGGAGGTCGGCCACTCAGGGGGGTCTAGCAGGTGCGACCGGGCCTCTGAGTTCCGCCAATGCTGGAAATATACAGGAAGTGAGGGGGGTCCAGGGTGGAAGCAGGGGGCCCAGGATGGGAGTGGTAGATGCCCAGTATCATTGTTCACTTTTAGGTGTGCAGACCATATTTCAAGACAGCGCACAATACTATTAGCAGTGTGCACAGTCAGGCCCTGGGTTGAGTAGGTCTGTTACTGGTGCTGTACTGGGTGGGGGAGGGGAATATGCAGGAGATAACTCAGTAAGTTTGCATCTAGGCATTCATAATTTCGGATGTTCACATGCAACAAATGTAGGTAAAGCATTAAAGGCAATGCATCACTTCTATGCCTGTTTAGTAGAGTAGAACCATTGGTAAAACTGAACTAAGTTTACTGAAGAACAATTTGTTGCTCAGTGTTGACATATATTACTCTAAAATAACTATATCAATTCAAGGTATATTATCTTCTCTGACAGACACTAATGTTGGAACCTTGAAAAGATTATAAAATAAACATTTCCTACATTCTGTTTCTTGCTATTATCTCCTTGCAGCTTTTATTTTTATGACACTCTATGTATTTAATAAAGTACATTTTGAATCCATGCCTTGAATAAATGATACAATTTTAGTATTTATAGAATTCTGCCTCTACCTTAGAGAAAGTATTATTTTACAAATACATTCAGTGTAGTGCTAAATACAGTTAACTAGTTATACACTGGCTTTACTAACAATTACATCTTTGTATAAAATATGGTCATTTGTTATAAGCTTTACCTTTCTTTATGATAAAATATATTCTTTATGTACTGTAGTTCATTGTGAAAAGCAAGTAAAACTAACACTCACAAACATACATAGTTGGAAATATTGACTACACGCAACTAAAATATTTGCAACCCCACCAAAAATAAAATAAAAATAGTGCGTCCTCAGAGTTCTGGTTAACTGTTTTGTGAAAAATTAAACATGTCACAAAACACATTAAAAATACATATATATATATATACTGGTGAACCTCGAAAAATTAGAATATCATGCAAAAGTTCTTTTATTTCACTAATGCAACTTAAAAGGTGAAACTAATATATGAGATAGACTCATTACATGCAAAGCAAGATAGTTCAAGCCGTGATTTGTCATAAGTGTGATGATTATGGCTTAAAGCTCATGAAAACCCCAAATCCACAACCTCATAAAATTAGAATATTACATGCAATCAATTAAACAAGGATTTTACATACCTGTAGAACAATATCGGACCTCTGAAAAGTATAAGCATTCATACTGTATGTACTCAGTACTTGGTTTGGGCCCCTTTTGCAGCAATTACTGCCTCAATGCGGTGTGGCATGGAAGCTATCAGCCTGTGGCACTGCTGAAGTGTTATGGAAGACCAGGATGCTTCAATAGCGGCCTTCAGCTCTTCTGCATTGTTCGGTCTCATGTCTCTCATCTTTATCTTGGCAATGCCCCATAGATTCTCTATGGGGTTCAGGTCAGGCGAGTTTGCTGGCCAATCAAGCACAGTAATCCCACAGTCATTGAAACAGGTTTTGGTGCTTTTGGCAGTGTGGGCAGGTGCCAAGTCCTGAGGGAAAATTAAGTCAGCATCCCCATAGAGCTCGTCTGCGGAAGGAAGCATGAAGTGCTCCAAAATCTCATGGTAGACGGCTGTGTTGACCCTGGACTTAATGAAGCACAGTGGACCAACACCAGCAGATGACATGGCTCCCCAAATCAACGCAGACTGTGGAAACTTCACACTGGACTTCAAGCGTCTTGCAGTGTGTGCCTCTCCATTGTTCCTCCATACTCTGGGTCCTTGGTTTCCAAATGAGATGCAAAATTTTCTCTCATCAGATAAGAGGACTTTGGACCACTGAGCAACAGACCAAGTCTGTTTTTCTTTAGCGGAGTGTCTTGACAAGAGGAATACGACATTTGAAGCCCATGTCCAGGATCCGTCTGTGTGTGGTGGCTCTTGTGAAAGTCCCCAACACTTTTGAATGGCCTTTACCTGACAATCATCTCCAGGCTGCGGTCATCCCTGCTGCTTGTGCACCTTTTTCTTCCACACTTTTCCCTTCCACATAACTTTCTATTAATGTGCTTTGATACAGCACTTTGAGAACATCCAACTTCGTTTGCAATTACCTTTTGAGGTTTTCCCTCCTTATGGAGGGTGTCAATGATGGCTTTCTGCACAACTGTCAGGTCAGCAGTCTTTCCCATGATTGTGATTCCTACTGAACCAGACTGAGAGATCATTTAAAGGCTCAGGAACCCTTTGCAGGTGTTATGGCTTAATTAGCTGATTAGATTGGGACACTTTGAGCCTAGAATATTGCACCTTTTCACAATATTCTAATTTTTTGAGATTGTGGATTTGGGGTTTTCATGAGCTGTAAGCCATAATCATCACAATTATGACAAATCATGGCTTGAACTATCTTGCTTTGCATGTAATGAGTCTATCTCATATATTTGTTTCACCTTTTAAGTTGCATTAGTGAAGTAAATTAACTTTTGCACAATATTCTAATTTTTCGAGTTTCACCTGTAAGTGCATTGGAACCCTTTGAAGTTAAGTAGATGAAAACATAAAAAATTATATTTATGCAATATTCATATTTAATAAAGTGTTATACTGTGAATATTTTACATTCCAACATTCTGCACATAGCTGAATATGTTCTATTTATTTATAAATAAAGATTCCTATATATTTGTACATATATCTATGTTAACACTTGAACAATATTTTAACTTCAGCTTTTTGCATGCATCGGGTTAGTGCCTGAGTGAGAACAGTTTACTTTTAACCTGTAATACAAGCGCTACCTAATGCGCACAAAAAACTTATTTCTAGCGGAATTAGTGTGAGAGTGGGAGCATTAAATAGCACTCCACTTGTAATCTGTCCATAAATTGTTGGGTACAACTACAGTAGCATGGTTACTACTGATCCAGCTCCCTTTAAAACCATGATTCTATTTTAACCCTTATAGAAGCAAGTTGATTAAACTCTGTATCTTTATACTGGGCACCACTATCTTAGTAAGCGCATATTGTTGCAACCATGGTAACATTGCTGGCTTTTTGAGAGATTTGCACTTTGGTTAAGCTAGCACAATAGACATTGGAAGCTTTACATTTTTGCAGCTTTTATATAGTTTAAAAGTTACATAACAAATATAAAAAACAGCCCTCAGTACAATAGAGCAATGCAACAACTGCAAAAAATGTATAGCTTCTGCATTTTATTGTGCACTTTGAACTGAGATAGATGATATAGCATGTTAAGAAGATAAAACTATCACTAATCTTTGAATGTGCACCACTTCTGCTTAACAGTACAATAATATTTAAATTTCAAGATGGCGCTGCCCGGTATAAAAATGCAGAATATCACTAACCAGTGCTTTTGAAGGGTTAAAATAAGAGAATAGCTTTGAAGAGAGCTGCAGGCACAGCAGGAAAAACAATATCATGGTGAACAGTAACCATGCTACTGTACCCAATAGTTTAATGTCCTTTTAAGAAGAATGTTTTCTTTCCAAATATTAATCATTGGGATGATATATATTGGTGTCTCCCCTCTCTTTGCATGCTTGATAGTTTAAAACTGTGTGATTATACTGGTGTAAAACTGAAGTTAGCGATAATGCCCATAGATTGTAAGCGCTTTATTTTTTTTTAATATCTATCTGTACTTTTTTTTATCCATGGATTGCTGTTATTGTGTAACCTTACTTATTTTAAAGACCTATGGTATTTGACAACACTTAACAAATAAATTATAATAATATTAATACCTAGTACTTCTAAATAAAGACACAGAAATAAAATATTTTCTTAAAACGATAAACATATGCAGAAAGTAAAATCCTGTCCGCATCTTCATTGAAGTTCTACAAGCTGTGATTCTGGGAGGTATTGATAATTTATTAACGGCTAGATTTAGAGTTTTTTCGGTAACGACCCGCGTAGCTAAAGCTGGCTTTTTTCTGGCCGCACCTTTAAAATAACTCTGGTATTGAGAGTCCACAGAATGGCTGCGTTAGGCTCCAAAAAAGGAGCGTAGAGCATATTTAACGCAACTTCAACTCTCGATACCAGAGTTGCTTACGGACGCGGCCAGCCTCAAAAACGTGCTCGTGCACGATTCCCCCATAGAAAACAATGGGGCTGTTTGAGCTGAAAAAAAAACCTAACACCTGCAAAAAAGCCGCGTTCAGCTCCTAACGCAGCCCCATTGTTTGCTATGGGGAAACACTTCCTACGTCTGCACCTAACACTCTAACATGTACCCCGAGTCTAAACACCCCTAACCTTACACTTATTAACCCCTATTATGCCGCCCCCGCTATCGCTGACCCCTGTATATTATTTTTAACCCCTAATCTGCCGCTCCGTAAACCGCCGCTACTTACATTATCCGTATGTACCCCTAATCTGCTGCCCCTAACACCGCCGACCCCTATATTATATCTATTAACCCCTAATCTGCCCCCCACAGCTTCGCCTCCACCTGCCTACACTTATTAACCCCTAATCTGCCGACCGGACCGCACCGCTATTATAATAAAGTTATTAACCCCTAATCCACCTCACTAACCCTATAATAAATAGTATTAACCCCTAATGTGCCCTCCCTAACATCGCTGACACCTAACTTCAAACATTAACCCCTAATCTGCTGACTGGAGCTCACCGCTATTCTAATAAACGTATTAACCCCTAAAGCTAAGTCTAACCCTAACACTAACACCCCCCTAACTTAAATATAATTTAAATCTATCGAAATTAATTAACTCTTATTAAATAAATTATTCCTATTTAAAGATAAATACTTACCTGTAAAATAAATCCTAATATAGCTACAATATAAATTATAATTATATTATAGCTATTTTAGGATTTTTATTTATTTTACAGGTAACTTTGTATTTATTTTAACCAGGTACAATAGCTATTAAATAGTTAAGAACTATTTAATAGCTAAAATAGTTAAAATAATTACAAAATTACCTGTAAAATAAATCCTAACCTAAGTTACAATTAAACCTAACACTACACTATCAATAAATTAATTAAATACAATACCTACAAATAACTACAATTAAATAAACTAACTAAAGTACAAAAAATAAAATAGAACTAAGTTACAAAAAATAAAAAAATATTTACAAACATAAGAAAAATATTACAACAATTTTAAACTAATTACACCTACTCTAAGTCCCCTAATAAAATAACAAAGCCCCCCAAAATAAAAAATGCCCTACCCTATTCTAAATTACTAAAGTTCAAAGCTCTTTTACCTTACCAGCCCTGAACAGGGCCCTTTGCGGGGCATGCCCCAAAGAATTCAGCTCTTTTGCCTGTAAAAAAAAAACATACAATACCCCCCCCCAACATTACAACCCACCACACACATACCCCTAATCTAACCCAAACCCCCCCTTAAATAAACCTAACACTAAGCCCCTGAAGATCTTCCTACCTTGTCTTCACCATGCCAGGTATGACCGTCCGTTCCAGGCTCCGATATCTTCATCTAAGCCCAAGCGGGGGCTAGACATCCATCATCCGACGGCTGAAGAAGTCCAGAAGAGGCTCCAAAGTCTTCATCCTATCCGGGAAGAAGAGTAGATCCGGACCGGCAACCATCTTCTTCCAAGCGGCATCTTCTATCTTCATCCGATGAGGACCGGCTCCATCTTGAAGACCTCCACCGCGGACCCATCTTCTTCCGACGACGACTTCCCGACGAATGACGGTTTCTTTAAGGGACATCATCCAAGATGGCGTCCCTCGAATTCCGATTGGCTGATAGGATTCTATCAGCCAATCGGAATTAAGGTAGGAAAATTCTGATTGGCTGATGGAATCAGCCAATTAGAATCAAGTTCAATCCGATTGGCTGATCCGATCAGCCAATCAGATTGAGCTCGCATTCTATTGGCTGATCGGAACAGCCAATAGAATGCGAGCTCAATCTGATTGGCTGATTGAATCAGCCAATCGGATTGAACTTGATTCTGATTGGCTGATTCCATCAGCCAATCAGAATTTTCCTACCTTAATTCCGATTGGCTGATAGAATCCTATCAGCCAATCGGAATTCGAGGGAAGCCATCTTGGATGACGTCCCTTAAAGGAACCGTCATTCGTCGGGAAGTCGTCGTCGGAAGAAGATGGGTCCGCGGTGGAGGTCTTCAAGATGGAGCCGGTCCTCATCGGATGAAGATAGAAGATGCCACTTGGAAGAAGATGGTTGCCGGTCCGGATCTACTCTTCTTCCCGGATAGGATGAAGACTTTGGAGCCTCTTCTGGACTTCTTCAGCCGTCGGATGATGGATGTCTAGCCCCCACTTGGGCTTAGATGAAGATATCGGAGCCTGGAACGGACGGTCATACCTGGCATGGTGAAGACAAGGTAGGAAAATCTTCAGAGGCTTAGTGTTAGGTTTATTTAAGGGGGGTTTGGGTTAGATTAGGGGTATGTGGGTGGTGGGTTGTAATGTTGGGGGGGGTATTGTATTTTTTTTTTTTTTTGGCAAAAGAGCTGAATTCTTTGGGGCATGCCCCGCAAAGGGCCCTGTTCAGGGCTGGTAAGGTAAAAGAGCTTTAGTAATTTAGAATAGGGTAGGGCATTTTTTTTATTTTGGGGGTCTTTGTTATTTTATTGGGGGGCTTAGAGTAGGTGTAATTAGTTTAAAATTGTTGTAATATTTTTCTGATGTTTGTAAATATTTTTTTATTTTTTGTAACTTAGTTCTTTTTTATTTGTTGTACTTTAGTTAGTTTATTTCATTGTATTTATTTGTAGTTATTGTATTTAATTAATGTATTGATAGTGTAGTGTTAGGTTTAATTGTAGGTAATTGTAGGTATTTTATTTAATTAATTTATTGATAGTGTAGTGTTAGGTTTAATTGTAACTTAGGTTAGGATTTATTTTACAGGTAATTTTGTAATTATTTTAACTATTTTAGCTATTAAATAGTTCTTAACTATTTAATAGCTATTGTACCTGGTTAAAATAATTACAAAGTTGCCTGTAAAATAAATATAAATCCTAAAATAGCTATAATATAATTATACTTATTTCGATTGGCTGATAGAATCCTATCAGCCAATCGGAATTTGAGGGACGCCATCTTGGATGACGTCATTTAAAGGAACCTTCATTCGGACTTAGGACGTCGGAAGAAGAGGATGGATCTGCGCCGGAGGTCTTCAAGATGGAGCCGCTTATCACCGCTTGGAAGAAGATGGTTGCCGGTCCGGATCTATTAAGGTAGGGAAAATCTGATTGGCTGATTGGCATAATTTTGTAATTATTTTAACTAGGTAGCTATTAAATAGTTATTAACTATTTAATAGCTATTGTACCTGGTTAAAATAAATACAAAGTTGCCTATAAAATAAATATAAACCCTAAAATAGCTACAATATAATTATAATTTATATTGTAGCTATATTATTAGGGTTTATTTTACAGGTAAGTATTTAGCTTTAAATAGGAATAATTTATTTAATAAGAGTTAATTTATTTAGTTAGATTTAAATTATATTTAACTTAGGGGAGTGTTAGTGTTAGGGTTAGACTTAGCTTTAGGGGTTAATAAATTTATTAAAGTAGCGGTGAGGTCCGGTCGGCAGATTAGGGGTTAATACTTGAAGTTAGGTGTCGGCGATGTTAGGGAGGGCAGATTAGGGGTTAATACTATTTATTATAGGGTTATTGAGGCGGGAGTGAGGCGGATTAGGGGTTAATACATTTATTATAGTGGCAGTGAGGTCCGGTCAGCAGATTAGGGGTTAATAATTGTAGGTAGGTGGAGGCGACGTTGGGGGTGGCAGATTAGGGGTTAATAAATATAATATAGGGGTCGGGGGTGTTAGGGGCAGCAGATTAGGGGTACATAGTGGCGGCGGTGTGCGGTCGGCAGATTAGGGGTTAAAAATTTTTAATAGAGTGGCGGCGATGTGAGGGGGCCTCGGTTTAGGGGTACATAGGTAGTTTATGGGTGTTAGTGTACTTTAGAGCACAGTAGTTAAGAGCTTTATAAACCGGCGTTAGCCCAGAAAGCTCTTAACTACTGACTTTTTTCTGCGGCTGGAGTTTTGTCGTTAGATTTCTAACGCTCACTTCAGCCACGACTCTAAATACCAGCGTTAGAAAGATCCCATTGAAAAGATAGGATACGCAAATGGCGTAGGGGGATCTGCAGTATTGAAAAGTTGCGGCTGCAAAGTGAGCGTTAGACCTTTTCCTGACTGACTCTAAATACCAGCGGTAGCCCAAAACCAGCGTTAGGAGCCTCCAACGCTGGTTTTGACAGCTAACGCCAAACTCTAAATCTAGGCCTATGTCAGCTGATATTTTATCAATTGCTCAATTATTGCCAACATACTAAAGCTATCTACCAAACTATAAGTAATTTATATCGCCCTACTTTCATAAAGTCAATTTCTATTTACATTTAAAATACTACATGTTTTCTTTAGAGACTTAATTCCACCTAGTCACTCATTTAGGGCTCCATGTACGAAGCAGTGTGAGCTTCTCCGGAGCCCTTGGGGGGCAGGTTCACACATGCAAGTCTGCTTCCCAGAATGTAAAACCCTAATTCCGAAAAAAAGCAGGGACAATATGAAAATGCAAAAAACAAAAAAACAAAAGAGTAATTTGAAAATTCAGTTCACCCTGTACTATATTGAAAACACATTATTAACACATTATTTGATGTTTTACTTTGTGAATTTAATGTATTTTTGAAAATGGACACTCATTTCAAATCTGATAACTGCAACACGTTCCAAAAAAGTTAGGACAGGGACAATTTAGGACTAATAGTGATGTGACAAGTTGAAGTAAGAAAATGATGTGAAACAGGTGAGGCAATAGTGTAATCATAGTTTTAAGGAGCCTCCAAACAGGCCTAGTCCTTCAAGAGCAAGGATGGGTCGAGGCTCATCAGTCTGCCAATGGATGCATCAGCGAATAATTCAACACTTTAAAAACAGCATACCCTAAAGACAAATCGGGAGGATTTTTGTCATTTCACCTTTTACAGTGCACAATAAAATTAAAAGATTCAAGGAATCTGGTCAAATCTCAGAGGTTAAAGGACAAGGCCAAAAACCACTTCTAAATGTGTGTGATCTCCGATCCCTCTGACGTCACTGTCACAAAAACTATCATGAGTCTGAAATGGATATCCTGACATGGGTTTGGGAATATTTTGATAAACCTTTGTCTGTTAACACCATTCACCGGTGCATCCACATATGCAAGTTAAGGCTTTATTATGCAAAGCAGAAGCCATACATCAACACTGTCCAGAAGCGCCTCAGACTTCTCTGGCCCGGTCTCATCTGAGATGGACAGTAGCACAGTAGAATCATGTTTTGTGGTCCTACAAGTCAACATTTCACTTGGGAAAAAAAGCTGTTGTGTTCTCCAGGCCAAAGAGAAAAAGGACAATCCAAGCTGTGATCAGTGTCAGGTCCAAAAGCAAGCATGGTATGGGGGGGGGGGGTGTCAGTGTCCATGGCATGGGTAACTTGCACCTCTGTAAGGGCACCATTAATGCAGAAATATATGTATACATTTTGGAGCAAAATATGCTGCTATCCAGACGTCGTCTTATTCAGGGCCGTCCCTGCATTTCCAGCAAGACAACACCATACCACATTCTGCCCGGATAACAAGCACATGGTTGCATAAGCAGAGAGTGCAGGTGCTAGCATGGCCTGCCTTTAGTCCTGAACTGTCTCCGATTGAGAATGTATGGCACATTATGAAGCTAAAACTAAGGCAACAAAGACCCCGTACAGTTGAGCACCTGAAGACATGCATAATGGAAGAATGGGGGAAAATTCTGCTTACTAAACTTAACCAACTGGTGTCATCAGTCCCCAAGCACTTAATAAGTGTTATTAAAAGAAAAAGTGATGTTACACAGTGGTAAACAGTTGACTGTCCCAATGTTTTTGGAGTGTGTTGCAGTCATCAGATTTGAAATTTTCAAAAATACTTTAAATTCACAAAGTAAAACATCAAATAATGTGTTAATAATGTGTTTTAAATATAGTACAGGGTGAATTTCATTTTTTTGCATTTTCCGTACTGTCCCAACTTTTTCGGAATTGGGGTTGTAAGAAGCACTCTCAGTGTTTGACAGTCACCACAGTTAAGGGGCAGGCATTACAATCTCAGCAGAGTGTGTAAATATGCATATGGGCCAGCGGATGTACAGATCCACTACTCGTATGCTGCGAAAGCATGTGGACAGCTTCTCAAGTTGAGAAGCTGTCTGCATGCCATTTAATACATGGGGCCCTTAGTGTCTGAGTAAATTCAGTGACACTGAATTTTGTTGACTCTCTTTTTTTCTTCATTGAATCTATTTTATCCATTTATAATGCTTTGTATTTCCATATCCTCTTTCTTATGATGAGTCAATTACAGTATCCTTGAAGTATATATATATATATATATATATATATATATATATATATATACGTATATATTTATCTTTATAGCATTAGGATGTCTTTGTATCATATTAACTCATCAGATAATCTGCACTGAAAACGCCCACCTGTGGAATTCTAATCCCTCTACATTTCTGAAGTCTTTTGCATGACATTAAAAATATCCTAAATTTTGTGCCCAAAAATAATGTTTGCCCATCACTACCTATATAGAGGTCAAGAAGCTTGTTCTGTAATCTGCAAATTCTGGAAATCAAATAGCTGGTTTAGGCAATGTATTTGTTTTTTGAAAACCTAGAATAAAAGTTTTTTGCTTTTTGTCCCTCTAGGGAATGTGAAAAAGAGAACATGCTTTACACAAAAGCAAGAGATGTTTAACCCCTTAATGACCACAATGTACCCTGTATGTCACTGGTCGTTAAGGGTTTTTTCAGGACATAATAGCACAAGTCTAGCAAGAACACACTATTAATGCACTCCCTCCAGCAGGCTTTGTGGAATAGAGCAGTCTCAACTCTGGTGGCAAGATCGTGCTATAATACAATCAAGTCCCAAAAAATAGGCCAGCGACATACAGGGTACGTCGCTGGTCCTTAAGGGGTTAAAGTATATTTAGTTGAATAAGAAACATATTTTAATACAGCTTTTTAATAATCATCAGCCCTTCTGCTATTTGTAAAAAAAAAAAAAAAAAAAGATTTCTGATAAATAACATAGCTAGAAAATTAATTTAGAAAATTATCATTTGTTTTATTTTACTGCAACCACAAAATCAGACAGATAATATTGCAGAAATGTATACTCAAAAGATATAATATATAAACAGACACACTCCCAAAAGTAATATAACTGTATAGTTAGTGAAAAAATACTACCTATTTCCTTGTTAAAAATCGTTACTATGCCAACTGTGCTATAAAGTCAAAACAGCACAAGACATTCTGAGAACCCTTCAGCAGAATACGTTTCTGCATCACCTGTAGTGATGTCCTCAATTTGTACTCATGGGAATACAGTGTTGAGAAGAGGCAAGGGTAATAAACAATTATTGAAATGCAACATAACGCACAGAGGAAAGTGATCACATTTATAGTAATCAATATTAGTGTGAGCGCTTATACAGAAGCAATCATTTGTTAGTGTCTTTTACTTGTAGACCTCACGTGAGTGCAAAATCCCAAAATGACTCACCATGTCTTAAAATACATCACCCTTATGAAACAATGTCTGCTGAGTATTCAGCTCCGTGAATGGTTAAAGGACATTATGATAAAATTATTAATTATTTATAATTATCTGAGACTGGAGATCTTACTTAAGGCAGACTGATCATTGGTCTACTATTAAATGATTAATAAATAAGTACTCCAATGTGTGAAATCACACATGTTGTATGTAACATTTTCTGCACTACTTTGAAATTAAATGACATTGATAAATCTATTCAACAAATAAACAAAAGTATCCTGTTACGTAACTGTTCTGTATTTTGCACCTACAGTATATCTATATATTGCCACTTATATATTATAATGTTTTATATAAACTGCAGTTGTCGCTAGTTGACTTATAGTTTATGTAATTATTTTACATTTGGTTTAAATATGAAATTTAACAGGCTACTTTTTATTTAATTTTAATTTTAGTTTCTGGATATCCATTTATTTTTATTTTTTTATTTATATATTCATTATTTTATTTTTTATACTAGCTATTGTTTTTTTTCCCTTAAATTATAAATAATGTTTTCTCTTTAATTATTAGTACAAAGTAAAATAAATGCAATTAAATAGTCAGTTTGGTCAGTGCTATCTACAAACTTTAATATGTATTACATTTCTCATGTAGTGTTTGCTAATGTGTTTTTCAAACCACTCCACTTACATAAAGGGAATAGAAAAAAAAAGTATATAACAGTCTCTTGTAATTTAGGGTCATTTTCAGAGCAATTCTACACTTAAATTGGCCGATTTAATAATAGTGTTTTGTGCTGGCATTTATAAATACTGTGAATCTACATTAACAATAAATAGCTGAAAATGCAGGTCTATGCAGTACAAGAGGTTTTTAGGTCCACTGTGTGGAAGACTGCAGTGATCTTATTATATACAAAAAAGAACTTGCTTTTATTTAATTGCATTAGTTGCAATAATGATAGAATGCTTAAAAGGATATTGAAGTGTACAAAGAAAATGCTCTAATATGTTAGTGTATTTTATTATTGCACTATAACTTGCATATAATTCTGCGTTTAACCCCTGCAAAGGGATTAAACACATAGGGGTTTATTTTAATCTTTCTAATTTTTTTCCTCATCATTATTTTCATTAATAAAGTTATCACTAACGTTCTGAATCAAACATAACCGTGATGATTAACATATACAAAACACAATGGCACTTGGAACAGCTGATAATGGTTGCCGATCACTGAAATAAAAAATGGGTTAAAGGTAGATTTGCCATTTTGCCACTTTAAAGGACACATATGAAAAATACATCTGCTAGTGTTCTTATGGAACATTATACAAAACATTTATTTAAACAGCCCCCCCCGACATGTATTTTTGATGTGTCCTCCCTTAAAGTAGCAATATGGTAACCCTAGTTAAAGGGGTTAATGGAGTCTGTGCCTGTGTTTTGCAATTTGATACAGTGGTCTTTATGATAATTGTTAAAAAATATGGATGCCATTTGTATATTTGGCATTATTGGCATATTGGTTATGTTTGGTCAAATATGTTTTTTAAACTTTTTTTTAGTTCATTAAAGGGACACTGAACCCAAATTTTTTCTTTTGTAATTCAGAAAGTGCATGCAATTTAAGCAACATTCTAATTTACTCCTATTATCAATTTTTCTTCATTCTCTTGCTATCATTATTTGAAAAAGAAGGCATATAAGCTTTTTTTTTGTTTCAGTACTCTGGACAGCACTTTTTTATTGGTGGATGAATTTATCCACCAATCAGCAAGGACAACCCAGGTTGTTCACCAAAAATGGGCCTGCATCTAAACTTACATTCTTGCATTTCAAATAAAGATACCAAGAGAATGAAGAATTTGATAATAGGAGTAAATTAGAAAGTTGCTTAAAATTTCATGCTCAATCTGAATCACAAAAGAAAATTTTTGGGTACAGTGTCCCTTTAAGAAAACCTTGTTTTCCATTTTGGTGGGATTGTTATCTAAAATCAAGAAGAACAGAGTGAGATATTAATTTTCATAAGAAGAAAGTGGCCGCAACTTATCTCATCTTCTATATTGGAATTTTCCCACTGTGAAAACACTAAGGGGTCCATTTATCAAGCTGCATATTCTCATGCAAGCCTGCAGCCAATAGTTAAGATGCAATGGTCATCAGAGCGCTGCTTTTGAACTTTTACGCCAGCTCTTAGCTGCCAGGTTAAAATCACCCAGACACATTCGCCATGGGTAAATGCCAATTTGTACTCACATGCCAATGGGCTAGCATGAGCATGAGGTGGCATTGCACAAGCACATGCTTGTGCAATGTTAAATAGGGGCAGTGTAGTGCTGCCCTCTTTTTGCGATTCTGGGTGAACATATTTGCGGAAGCAAACCTTGTCCATCCAGACTTTATTAAGTGGGTCCCTAAGTAGCGAGCTAAGCAAGGTTTGAAAGATAGTTCAAAGTTGTAGAACTCACTCCACAGTCCACGATTTCCAAACCTCACTCTCACTCTACAGTCTGCAATTTCCAAACCTCATCTTTAATGTAAAGAACAGGGTTTCTCTTTTCTAAAACTGTAAGAAGAATGTGGTTTTTAAACAAACAAGACTGAAAAAGCAAATACTCTCTTGATTACAACAATACATTTACCAAGAGAATCTCCATTTCTAAAGATGCAAATACTGTACGATAAATTCCCAAAAATGTGAGTATGAAATAAAAACAAAGATATTAAGGGGTCCATTTATTAAGCAGCGGATGTAAGACCGCTGCTCTTTAACTTCTCTGCCACCTTTTAGGTGTGGACTGAAATCATCCCAATACGATATGATCGGGATGATTGATGGCCCCTGCTAGCAGCCGATTGGCTGCCAGTGAGCAGGGGACAGCATTGCACAAGCATTTCACCAGAAATGCTTGTGCAATGTTAAATGCAGACAGTGTATGCTGTCGACATTTAGCAAAATTGAGTGGACATGATTCGCTACAGTGAATCATGTCCCCTTGTCGACCTTTGCTAAATCTTATTTCAATAAGTGTTATTGCTAAACGCCATTTCTCAATGTTATGATTTCCATTCTTTCTCATCTCCTGTAGATTTTGCTAGCTGTACAGGCTATCACGTATCTGTCTATGAAACACACTCACACACACACATATATATATATATACAATATATATATATATATATATATATATATATATTCAAAGGTGGATACAGCGCCTATATGTCCAATATACTGATGTGGTATGTGAGGAATAAAAGATGGGAAAAAGCAAATAAGAACATAGAAAATAAAAGAAAAAATAAAAGAAAAATATATATATATTAAAATAAAATAACAATAAAAAGTCCAGCTAAAAATAGCATATAAAATATATGAACTCTGAAACGATGTTCATATGAGTCCTAGAAGTAATATAAATCGTAGTGAATCTCCAGATGTAGTGGTTGTATAGATATAGTTGGTATATAATACCCTTACCAGATCTTACCTCAATCGAATGAGGTAAGTATGCCGCACTGGGGGTATATATAGATGATTGGGTTTCCTCCTTGTATCCTGCTTGTGATGTTCGTTGACCTCTTGGAGTATGCAGGGATATGCCTCTGATGATGAATAGATCCCTTGTACTTCCTATGGATTCGTGGTTGGCCTCTTGGAGTGCTCTTTCTGCTCTGGTATTAACTTTCTCCGGCGTGAGGATACCCAATTTACTTCTATTATCAAATCTGTGTTGTCAAATTTTATTTTGTTGAAGAGATATCTTGATAGGTAACATGCACATGTCTGGAGAATTACATGACAGGAAATTTCCTGTCATGTAATTCTCCAGACATGTGCATGTTACCTATCAAGATATCTCTTCAACAAAATAAAATTTGACAACACAGATTTGATAATAGAAGTAAATTGGGTATCCTCACGCCGGAGAAAGTTAATACCAGAGCAGAAAGAGCACTCCAAGAGGCCAACCACGAATCCATAGGAAGTACAAGGGATCTATTCATCATCAGAGGCATATCCCTGCATACTCCAAGAGGTCAACGAACATCACAAGCAGGATACAAGGAGGAAACCCAATCATCTATATATACCCCCAGTGCGGCATACTTACCTCATTCGATTGAGGTAAGATCTGGTAAGGGTATTATATACCAACTATATCTATACAACCACTACATCTGGAGATTCACTACGATTTATATTACTTCTAGGACTCATATGAACATCGTTTCAGAGTTCATATATTTTATATGCTATTTTTAGCTGGACTTTTTATTGTTATTTTATTTTAATATATATATATTTTTCTTTTATTTTTTCTTTTATTTTCTATGTTCTTATTTGCTTTTTCCCATCTTTTATTCCTCACATACCACATCAGTATATTGGACATATAGGCGCTGTATCCACCTTTGAATATATATTCTCTTTTACTGTCTAGGGCTTCACAACCCTCCCAGTATATGTCCTATATAGCTGCCACTATTTCCTATACACCTTTTGACCAGCGCCCACAACAGAGTATCACTTGTGTCAACTCAGTTCACTGAGGAGACACATTTTACTTATTTCTACATATATATATATATATATATATATATATGTATATGTGTGTGTGTGTGTAAATGTTTTTCCCACCCACTACTGAATAGTGTTTACCATATATTAATTTATACATCTAAAATGGTGCATGTGGCTGTTTCAGAGTGTATTGCACATGCACAAGATAACAGAATTATTCCAAATAGTCTTGGAATACTGACAAACATGTTGAAAAGTCCAGTTTTACCCCTTTTGTGTGTTGAATTGGTTGTGTCAATTTTGTTGCCGAATGAAAGTACAAAAACCATGGTCACAAGGATTGTGATGCTGTCCATGCATTGTATGGGCAATATCTCTGTTATCTGCTTGCGTCTGAACTGATCTTTCCCCAATACAGAACTGTTGTCATTACTATGATTGTGATCAGTTGCAAATGGAAAAACATGGATTGGTAGCTGAAAAAACTGGTAATAAAAAAGATTGGAAGGACTGGAATCAACCCCATAGTTAAAGTAAGCTACTGCCCTACTGGGGGCTAGCTGAACACATCTAGTTAGCCAAGGACAAGAGACAAATGTAGCAACCAATCACCAGCTAGCTCCCAGTACTTTAAAATATGTACATATTCTTTTCAACAAAGGATACAAATATAACAAAGTAAATTTGACAGTCAAAATTGTATGCTCTATTTGAAACATGCATGTTTAGTTCTGTTTTTCATATACCTTTAATGGATTGTTTTACACAATGTTGTTTTGTTCTTCATATTTAAGCATACAACATATTTTCATAATAGCCATAGAAACATTATTCATTTTCTATCATTTCTTATATCTTCAAACACCATTTTTTTTTTATTCACAGGTTAGGTTAAGAAGATTAAGATTAACATTGGTTTGTTATGAGTTTATACATACTGTGCAGTGACAAGCTGTTTTCTTTTTGTGTATCCTGTTGTTTATGTTATTCGTTTGACTCCTGCTGAAATATGAATACATAAAGCACAAATTAGTAAGGAAATCAAACAAACCCAGCTGCTTGTTTTGCATAAATTAATTCTAATATACAGTGAAATAACCCACCCTGTGCAATTTATTAGGTTCCAATAATTTATGTTTTGTTATTTTTCATTTTGAATTACAGTATAGTAAATAATATTACAAACACATATGCATAAACCTAAACGGTAAATAGAGAAATCACTTTGGCATCAAAAAGAAGCAGAAACTATATTTATGTGTAAAGCAATTTGAATTTGTAAAAAGTATATGTTATTAAGGGCTAACTTTATTAAGGAAAAATACAAAATGTCAAGGTATAAATAATAGTATTTACTGTGTACCACGTTACTATAAATATTAGTTGTTAATTGTTAGGCTTAAATTAAAAAGATCTCTCAAATCTCCAAAACCTGAACCCACACTATTAAAAACTAGGGATGGGCGAATGTTTTGCAACATTCGAAAAACGGCACGAATTTTAACACATTTGTTAGTTCGAATCGAATTTTGAATGTTTACATAACATTCTAACATTCGATTTTCGAATGTTCGGTTTCGAATTTTACGATTACATTCGAAAATATTCTTTTCAAAAAATTCAAATTTAGATTGTAAGAATATTTCTAATGCTTTTTCTTTAAATGTAATATTCGAATTATGCAATATTCGAATTCGAAAAATTTGAATTTAGATTGTAATAGTATTTCTAATGCTTTTTCTTTAAATGTAATATTCGAATTATGCAATATTTGAATTCGAAAAATTTGAATTTAGATTGGTAATAGTATTTCTAATGCTTTTTCTTTAAATGTAATATTCAAATTATGCAATATTCGAATTTGAAAAATTCGAATTTATATTCGAATTCGAAAAATTTGAATTTATATGTTTGTAATAGTATTTCTAATGCTTTCTTTAAATGCAAAATTCGAATTATGCAATATTCTATATGGAAACATTCGAAATGATATATTTGTATCTATTATGTATCAATTTACTAGATTCTCGCCCTATCACATGAACTATTGAACTTCTGAATAGTATTTGTTAAATAGAATGTTAAATTCGAAATTTCAAATGTGGACATTCGATATAATTATAAACATTCGAATTCGAAAGTGACATTCGAAAACTGTAAATAACATTCAATTTTCGAATTTTTAAGAATATTCGTTCTTATCGACATTCGGATTTAGAATTCGAATTTCGGTAACAACATTCGTTCTACATTCGAAATTCGAAAATTTACACATTCGCCCATCCCTAATAAAAATGCACAAAATAAATAGAAACAGAAAACAGATGAGAAATCAATACTTTGTTAACATGGTTTTAAACCATGAATAATGTCAGTAAGAATGTTTTTCTTCTTGGGCCAGTCTTTCTTAAAGGGACATTAAACACTTTATGATGGTAATATAAAATGATAAATCGTATACATAAAAAAAAGTCTGCAATAAACTGTCATTATGTATTTTGTTCCCTTTTCCTTTAATTCAATTTTGAAATTGTGAGCTTTTCAGTTTCTGTTGGCTGCACACTCTAGTAACCTATTTATTACTGTCCCTAATTGGCAGTTATTTAGAGCAATTAGCAAACACTACACATTGCAGACTGCAAGGTGTGGTTCCCTTAATTAACTGTTTCACTGCTGGTTCGCTCACAAAACTGGCCTTAGAGGGAACACTGGTCTATAGTATTTATTTTGGAAATGACTTGTTTAGTAATTTGCCATTTACTATACTATTTGATTAAAAGAAAAAAGTTTATTTACTTATTTTTATTATTTTTTACAGTTCAATGATGGTACCATTAAAAAGAGCAAAATTAACAGAAAATGGGGAATACAGAAGAGGGTTTGCTCTAGAAAACTAATTAATGGTGTATGCCCCTGTTGCATCGTTATACTTATGAACAATAATCAAATCTAGGTTATTAATTAATATTAGCTGATACAGTATTATTTATTAATAGTGATGTTGCGAATAGTTCCCGGCGAACATAGCTTGTTCGCGTTCGCCGCGGCGGGCGAACATATGCAATGTTCGATCCGCCCCCCTATTCATCATCATTGAGTAATACTTTGACCCTGTTCCTCACAGTCAGCAGACACATTCCAGCCAATCAGAAGCAGACCCTCCCTCCCAGACCCTCCTACCTCCTGGACAGCATCCATTTTAGATTCATTTGGAAGCTGCTTTCTTAGTGAGAGGAGGGACAGTGTAGCTGCTGCTGATAGGGAAATCGATAGCTAGGCTAGTGTATTCAGTGTCCACTACAGTCCTGAAGGAATCATCTGATCTCTGCTGTAAGGACAGCACCCCAAAAAGCCCTTTTTAGGGCTAGAACATCAGTCTGCTTTTTTTTCCCCTGTGTAATCTAATTGCAGTTGCCTGCCTGCCAGCGTGTGTGTCAGGCTCACAGTGTATACTGTGCCCACTTGCCCAGTGCCACCACTCATATCTGGTGTAACAGTTTCCTTCATACATGTGCGTTTCAGTGCCTGCCTGTCAGGGCACAGTGTCACCCCAGTGCAACTCATATCTGGTGTAACAGTAGTGTAGATTAAAAAGAAACAACACTTTTTTGACTGTGTTAAATAATAGCAGTCAGTTTCTTTCACACGTGTGCGTTTCAGTGCCTGCCTGCCAGGGCACAGTGTCACCCCAGTGCAACTCATATCTGGTGTAACAGTAGTGTAGATTTAAAAAAAACAACACTTTTTTGACTGTGTTAATAATAACAGTCAGTTTCCTTCACACGTGTGCGTATCAGTGCCTGCCTGCCAGGGCACAGTGTCACCCCAGCGCAACTCATATTTGGTGTAACAGTAGTGTAGATTTAAAAAAAACAACACTTTTTTGACTGTGTTAAATAGTAGCAGTCAGTTTCCTTCACACGTGTGTGTTTCAGTGCCTGCCTGCCAGGGCACAGTGTCACCCCAGTGCAACTCATATCTAGTGTAACAGTAGTGTACATTTAAAAAAAACAACCCTTTTTTGATTGTGTTAAATAATAGCAGTCAGTTTTCTTCACACGTGTGCATTTCAGTGCCTGCCTGCCTGCCAGGGCACAGTGTCACCCCAGTGCAACTCATATCTGGTATAACAGTAGTGTAGATTTTAAAAAAACAACACTTTTTTGACTGTGTTAAATAATAGCAGTCAGTTTCCTTCACACGTGTGCGTTTCAGTGCCTGCCTGCCAGGGCACAGTGTCACCCCAGTGCAACTCATATCTGGTGTAACAGTAGTGTAGATTTTTTAAAAAAAACAACACTTTTTTGACTGTGTTAAATAATAGCAGTCAGTTTTCTTCACACGTGTGCGTTTCAGTGCCTGCCAGGGCACAGTGTCACCCCAGTGCAACTCATATCTGGTGTAACAGTAGTGTAGATTTAAAAAAACAACACTTTTTTGACTGTGTTAAATAATAGCAGTCAGTTTCCTTCACACGTGTGCGTTTCAGTGCCTGCCTGCCAGGGCACAGTGTCACCCCGGGGCAACTCATATCTGGTGTAACAGTAGTGTAGATTTAAAAAAACAACACTTTTTTGACTGTGTTAAATAATAACAGTCAGTTCCCTTCACACGTGTGTGTATCAGTGCCTGCCTGCCAGGGCACAGTGTCACCCCAGTGCAACTCATATTTGGTGTAACAGTAGTGTAGATTTAAAAAAAAACAAAAAACTTTTTTGACTGTGTTAAATAGTAGCAGTCAGTTTCCTTCACACGTGTGTGTTTCAGTGCCTGCCTGCCAGGGCACAGTGTCACCCCAGTGCAACTCATATCTGGTGTAACAGTAGTGTACATTTAAAAAAAAAAACAACCCTTTTTTGACTGTGTTAAATAATAGTAGTCAGTTTCCTTCACACGTGTGCGTTTCAGTGCCTGTATGCCAGGGCACAGTGTCACCCCAGTGCAACTCATTTCTGGTGTAACAGTAGTGTAGATTTAAAAAAAAAAAACAACACTTTTTTGACTGTGTTAAATAATAGCAGTCAGTTTCCTTCACACGTGTGTGTTTCAGTGCCTGCCTGCCAGGGCACAGTGTCACCCCAGTGCAACTCATATCTGGTGTAACAGTAGTGTAGATTTTAACAAAACAATACTTTTTTTGACTGTGTTAAATAATAGCAGTCAGTTTCCTTCACACGTGTGCGTTTCAGTGCCTGCCTGCCTGCCAGGGCACAGTGTCACCCCAGTGTAACTCATATCTGGTGTAACAGTAGTGTAGATTAAAAAAAAAAAAAAACAAGACTTTTTTGTCTGTGTTAAATAATAGCAGTCAGTTTCCTTCACACGTGTGCGTTTCAGTGCCTGCCAGGGCACAGTGTCACCCCAGTGCAACTCATATCTGGTGTAACAGTAGTGTAGATTTAAAAAAACAACACTTTTTTGACTGTGTTAAATAATAGCAGTCAGTTTCTTTCACACATGTGCGTTTCAGTGCCTGCCTGCCAGGGCACAGTGTCACGCCGGGGCAACTCATATCTGGTGTAACAGTAGTGTAGATTTAAAAAAACAACACTTTTTTGACTGTGTTAAATAATAACAGTCAGTTCCCTTCACACGTGTGTGTATCAGTGCCTGCCTGCCAGGGCACAGTGTCACCCATATCTGGTGTAACAGTAGTGTACATTTAAAAAAAAAAAACCTTTTTTGACTGTGTTAAATAATAGCAGTCAGTTTCCTTCACACGTGTGCGTTTCAGTGCCTGCCTGCCAGGGCACAGTGTCACCCCAGTGCAACTCATATCTGGTGTAACAGTAGTGTAGATTTTAAAAAAACAACACTTTTTTGACTGTGTTAAATAATAGCAGTCAGTTTCCTTCACACGTGTGCGTTTCAGTGCCTGCCAGGGCACAGTGTCACACCAGTGCCACTCATATCTGGTGTAACAGTAGTGTACATTTAAAAAAAAAAAAAAAATACAATTTTGACTGTAATAGATTGAATAGCAGTTAGCTGTCTGCAAGCATGTGTGTCAGGCCTACAGTGTCTACTCTGCCAACTTCTGCCAGTGCACAGTGCCACTCATATCTGTTGTCACAGTAGCTTGCACGCATAGTACCACTAATTGAAAAAAAAAATTACAGGCAGAGGCAGGCCACCCCACAGGGGCCGTCGTGTTCATGGTGCTGTGATTCCCTTTGGCCCTAGAATAATGCCCAGTGTTCAGAGGCCACGTACCCCGAACTCGAACAGTTCTGATGACATAGTTGACTGGCTAACACAGGACACCCAATCTTCTACAACACTTTTTTGATTGTGTTAAATAATAGCAGTCAGTTTCCTTCACACGTGTGCGTTTCAGTGCCTGCCTGCCAGGGCACAGTGTCACCCCAGTGCAACTCATATCTGGTGTAACAGTAGTGTAGATTTAAAAAAAAAACAACAACACTTTTTTGACTGTGTTAAATAGTAGCAGTCAGTTTCCTTCACACGTGTGCGTTTCAGTGCCTGCCTGCCAGGGCACAGTGTCACCCCGGGGCAACTCATATCTGGTGTAACAGTAGTGTAGATTTAAAAAAACAACACTTTTTTGACTGTGTTAAATAATAACAGTCAGTTTCCTTCACACGTGTGCGTATCAGTGCCTGCCTGCCAGGGCACAGTGTCACCCCAGTGCAACTCATATTTGGTGTAACAGTAGTGTAGATTTAAAAAAAAAAAAACACTTTTTTGACTGTGTTAAATAGTAGCAGTCAGTTTCCTTCACACGTGTGCGTTTCAGTGCCTGCCTGCCAGGGCGCAGTGTCACCCCAGTGCAACTCATATCTGGTGTAACAGTAGTGTACATTAAAAAAAAAAACACTTTTTTGACTGTGTTAAATAGTAGCAGTCAGTTTCCTTCACACGTGTGCGTTTCAGTGCCTGCCTGCCTGCCAGGGCGCAGTGTCACCCCAGTGCAACTCATATCTGGTGTAACAGTAGTGTACATTAAAAAAAAAAAAACCTTTTTTGACTGTGTTAAATAATAGCAGTCAGTTTCCTTCACACGTGTGCGTTTCAGTGCCTGTCTGCCAGGGCACAGTGTCACCCCAGTGTACCTCATTTCTGGTGTAACAGTAGTGTAGATTTTAAAAAAACAACTCTTTTTTGACTGTGTTAAATAATAGCAGTCAGTTTCCTTCACACGTGTGCGTTTCAGTGCCTGCCTGCCAGGGCACAGTGTCACCCCAGTGCAACTCATATCTGGTGTAACAGTAGTGTAGATTTTAAAAAAACAACACTTTTTTGACTGTGTTAAATAATAGCAGTCAGTTTCCTTCACACGTGTGCGTTTCAGTGCCTGCCTGCCAGGGCACAGTGTCACCCCAGTGCAACTCATATCTGGTGTAACAGTAGTGTAGATTTTTAAAAAAAAAAAACACTTTTTTGACTGTGTTAAATAATAGCAGTCAGTTTTCTTCACACGTGTGCGTTTCAGTGCCTGCCAGGGCACAGTGTCACCCCAGTGCAACTCATTTCTGGTGTAACAGTAGTGTAGATTTAAAAAAAACAACACTTTTTTGACTGTGTTAAATAATAGCAGTCAGTTTCCTTCACACGTGTGCGTTTCAGTGCCTGCCTGCCAGGGCACAGTGTCACCCCAGTGCAACTCATATCTGGTGTAACAGTAGTGTAGATTTTAAAAAAACAACACTTTTTTGACTGTGTTAAATAATAGCAGTCAGTTTCCTTCACACGTGTGCGTTTCAGTGCCTGCCTGCCTGCCAGGGCACAGTGTCACCCCAGTGCAACTCATATCTGGTGTAACAGTAGTGTAGATTTTTTTTAAAAAAACAACACTTTTTTGACTGTGTTAAATAATAGCAGTCAGTTTTCTTCACACGTGTGCGTTTCAGTGCCTGCCAGGGCACAGTGTCACCCCAGTGCAACTCATATCTGGTGTAACAGTAGTGTAGATTTAAAAAAAAAAAAACACTTTTTTGACTGTGTTAAATAATAGCAGTCAGTTTCCTTCACACGTGTACGTTTCAGTGCCTGCCTGCCAGGGCACAGTGTCACCCCGGGGCAACTCATATCTGGTGTAACAGTAGTGTACATTTAAAAAAAAAAAACACTTTTTTGACTTTGTTAAATAATAGCATACAAAGAGAGAAGCGCTCTACCAGGAACGAACAACAGCTCAGTGGCTTGTTCTATGGCGATTTACCACCCGGAAGCAGCCTCTTTTAGACCAGTGTGCTTTTCACAGAAGAAAACTTTCCTGAAGTATATCAGTCTGATCCCGCCAAGTAAGGTCAGTCCAGCCCCGAAATACCAGGCAATTCTCCTCTGAACAAGGAACATGACAACCCCAGACGATCGTTTCGGCCTCCTATGGGCCTCGTCAGTGAGGTGCAGCCACATTCCTCTAAGCACACTGGGCAAGGAGTCCACGTCTGGTTTCCCCCATCACCCATAGGGAGACTTCCCCAGGGTCATAATAATTTGCATACAAAGAGAGAAGCGCTCTACCAGGAACGAACAACAGCTCAGTGGCTTGTTCTATGGCGATTTACCACCCGGAAGCAGCCTCTTTTAGACCAGTGTGCTTTTCACAGAAGAAAACTTTCCTGAAGTATATCAGTCTGATCCCGCCAAGTAAGGTCAGTCCAGCCCCGAAATACCAGGCAATTCTCCTCTGAACAAGGAACATGACAACCCCAGACGATCGTTTCGGCCTCCTATGGGCCTCGTCAGTGAGGTGCAGCCACATTCCTCTAAGCACACTGGGCAAGGAGTCCACGTCTGGTTTCCCCCATCACCCATAGGGAGACTTCCCCAGGGTCATAATAATTTGCATACAAAGAGAGAAGCGCTCTACCAGGAACGAACAACAGCTCAGTGGCTTGTTCTATGGCGATTTACCACCCGGAAGCAGCCTCTTTTAGACCAGTGTGCTTTTCACAGAAGAAAACTTTCCTGAAGTATATCAGTCTGATCCCGCCAAGTAAGGTCAGTCCAGCCCCGAAATACCAGGCAATTCTCCTCTGAACAAGGAACATGACAACCCCAGACGATCGTTTCCGCCTCCTATGGGCCTCGTCAGTGAGGTGCAGCCACATTCCTCTAAGCACACTGGGCAAGGAGTCCACGTCTGGTTTCCCCCATCACCCATAGGGAGACTTCCCCAGGGTCATAATAATTTGCATACAAAGAGAGAAGCGCTCTACCAGGAACGAACAACAGCTCAGTGGCTTGTTCTATGGCGATTTACCACCCGGAAGCAGCCTCTTTTAGACCAGTGTGCTTTTCACAGAAGAAAACTTTCCTGAAGTATATCAGTCTGATCCCGCCAAGTAAGGTCAGTCCAGCCCCGAAATACCAGGCAATTCTCCTCTGAACAAGGAACATGACAACCCCAGACGATCGTTTCCGCCTCCTATGGGCCTCGTCAGTGAGGTGCAGCCACATTCCTCTAAGCACACTGGGCAAGGAGTCCACGTCTGGTTTCCCCCATCACCCATAGGGAGACTTCCCCAGGGTCATAATAATTTGCATACAAAGAGAGAAGCGCTCTACCAGGAACGAACAACAGCTCAGTGGCTTGTTCTATGGCGATTTACCACCCGGAAGCAGCCTCTTTTAGACCAGTGTGCTTTTCACAGAAGAAAACTTTCCTGAAGTATATCAGTCTGATCCCGCCAAGTAAGGTCAGTCCAGCCCCGAAATACCAGGCAATTCTCCTCTGAACAAGGAACATGACAACCCCAGACGATCGTTTCGGCCTCCTATGGGCCTCGTCAGTGAGGTGCAGCCACATTCCTCTAAGCACACTGGGCAAGGAGTCCACGTCTGGTTTCCCCCATCACCCATAGGGAGACTTCCCCAGGGTCATAATAATTTGCATACAAAGAGAGAAGCGCTCTACCAGGAACGAACAACAGCTCAGTGGCTTGTTCTATGGCGATTTACCACCCGGAAGCAGCCTCTTTTAGACCAGTGTGCTTTTCACAGAAGAAAACTTTCCTGAAGTATATCAGTCTGATCCCGCCAAGTAAGGTCAGTCCAGCCCCGAAATACCAGGCAATTCTCCTCTGAACAAGGAACATGACAACCCCAGACGATCGTTTCCGCCTCCTATGGGCCTCGTCAGTGAGGTGCAGCCACATTTCTCTAAGCACACTGGGCAAGGAGTCCACATCTGGTTTCCCCCATCACCCATAGGGAGACTTCCCCAGGGTCATAATAATTTGCATACAAAGAGAGAAGCACTCTACCAGGAACGAACAACAGCTCAGTGGCTTGTTCTATGGCGATTTACCACCCGGAAGCAGCCTCTTTTAGACCAGTGTGCTTTTCACAGAAGAAAACTTTCCTGAAGTATATCAGTCTGATCCCGCCAAGTAAGGTCAGTCCAGCCCCGAAATACCAGGCAATTCTCCTCTGAACAAGGAACATGACAACCCCAGACGATCGTTTCGGCCTCCTATGGGCCTCGTCAGTGGGGTGCAGCAACATTCCTCTAAGCACACTGGGCAAGGAGTCCACGTCTGGTTTCCCCCATCACCCATAGGGAGACTTCCCCAGGGTCATAATAATTTGCATACAAAGAGAGAAGCGCTCTACCAGGAACGAACAACAGCTCAGTGGCTTGTTCTATGGCGATTTACCACCCGGAAGCAGCCTCTTTTAGACCAGTGTGCTTTTCACAGAAGAAAACTTTCCTGAAGTATATCAGTCTGATCCCGCCAAGTAAGGTCAGTCCAGCCCCGAAATACCAGGCAATTCTCCTCTGAACAAGGAACATGACAACCCCAGACGATCGTTTCGGCCTCCTATGGGCCTCGTCAGTGAGGTGCAGCCACATTCCTCTAAGCACACTGGGCAAGGAGTCCACGTCTGGTTTCCCCCATCACCCATAGGGAGACTTCCCCAGGGTCATAATAATTTGCATACAAAGAGAGAAGCGCTCTACCAGGAACGAACAACAGCTCAGTGGCTTGTTCTATGGCGATTTACCACCCGGAAGCAGCCTCTTTTAGACCAGTGTGCTTTTCACAGAAGAAAACTTTCCTGAAGTATATCAGTCTGATCCCGCCAAGTAAGGATTAAATAATAGCAGTCAGTTTCCTTCACACGTGTGCGTTTCAGTGCCTGCCAGGGCACAGTGTCACACCAGTGCCACTCATATCTGGTGTAACAGTAGTGTACATTTAAAAAAAAAAAATACAATTTTGACTGTAATAGATTGAATAGCAGTTAGCTGTCTGCAAGCATGTGTGTCAGGCCTACAGTGTCTACTCTGCCAACTTCTGCCAGTGCACAGTGCCACTCATATCTGTTGTCACAGTAGCTTGCACGCATAGTACCACTAATCAAAAAAAAAAATGACAGGTAGAGGCAGGCCACCCCGCAGGGGCCGTCGTGTTCATGGTGCTGTGATTCCCTTTGGCCCTAGAATAATGCCCAGTGTTCAGAGGCCACGTACCCCGAACTCGAACAGTTCTGAGGACATAGTTGACTGGCTAACACAGGACACCCAATCTTCTACAGCTTCCGCTTGGAACCTTGATGCACCATCCTCCTCCAGCTTAGCTTCCGGCACCTCTCAAGTTACCACTCGCCCGCCTACCGCCACCACCAACACTAGCACCACAGCCACATCACTTGATCTGTCAGAGGAGTTATTTACACATCAGTTGGAAGAGATAGGGGACGTAACACTGATTAAACTGATAAGAATAGAACTACTTAACACACCACTCCTATCTGGTGGCAAATTAGATTGCACACGCAGTGGCCCAAATTAGAAGTAGGAGGACTGACCAAGCTTCTTTTTCCATCTCCTGGTTCCTAAAATCAATGCCATATACACGTCCCCTGATAGTGGATGTAACAGGGATTAAACTGATAAGAATAGTATTACTTAACACACGACTCCTATCTGGTGGCACATTAGATTGCATGCGCAGTGCCCCAGTTTGAAGTAGGAGGACCGACCAAGCATCTTTTTCCATCTCCCGGTTCCTAAAATTGATGCCATATACACGTCCCCTGATAGGGGACGTAACAAGGATTAAACTGATAGGAATAGTACTACTTAACACACCAATCCTATCTGGTGGCATATTAAATTGCACACGCAGTGCCCCAAATTTGAACAGGGATTAAACTGATAAGAATAGAACTACTTAACACACCACTCCTATCTGGTGGCACATTAGATTGCACGCGGAGTGCCCCAAATTTGAAGTAGGAGGACCGACCAAGCATCTTTTTCCATCTCCCGGTTCCTAAAATCGATGCCATATACACGTCCCCTGATAGTAGACGTAACAGGGATTAAACTGATAAGAATAGTACTACTTAACAAACCACTCTTATCTGGTGGCACATTAGATTGCATGCGCAGTGCCCCAAATTTGAAGTAGGAGGACCGACCAAGCATCTTTTTCCATCTCCCGGTTCCTAAAATCGATGCCATATACACGTCCCCTGATAGGGGACGTAACAGGGATTAAACTGATAGGAGTAGTACTACTTAACACACCTTATAATAACGCAGAGAGAGGCAATGCAGAGAGAGGAGTCTGAAGAAGAGGAGTCAGAGGAGGAAGGTGGCTTTGAGGAGGTGGAAGACCAAACACAGCAGGCGTCCCAGGGGGCTTGTTGTCACCTTTCGGTGACCCTTGGTGTTGTACGTGGCTGGGTGGAGGAAGAGACCTTCAATGATATCAGTGAGGACAAAGAACGGGACATGGCTAGCTTGGTATCCAACCTTGTGCAAATGGAGAGTTTGCGGTTGTGCAAATGGACTGTTTGCGGTTGTTTGCGGTGTGTTAAAGGGACAGTCTAGGCCAAAATAAGCTTTCATGATTCAGATAGAGCATGTCATTTTAAACAATTTTCAAATTTACTTTTATCACCAATTTTGCTTTGTTCTCTTGGTATTCTTAGTTGAAAGCTTAACCTAGGAGGTTCATATGCTAATTTCTTAGACCTTGAAGCCCACCTCTTTCAGATTGCATTTTAACAGTTTTTCACCACTAGAGGGTGTTAGTTCACGTATTTCATATAGATAACACTGTGCTCGTGCACGAGAAGTTATCTGGGAGCAGGCACTGATTGGCTAGACTGCAAGTCTGTCAAAAGAACTGAAAGAAGGGGCAGTTTGCAGAGGCTTAGATACAAGATAATCATAGAGGTTAAAAGTATATTATTATAAATGTGTTAGTTATGCAAAACTGCGAAATGGGTAATAAAGGGATTATCTATCTTTTAAAACAATAAAAATTCTGGTGTAGACTGTCCCTTTAAACGGGGAGTTTGGTCTGTCACTGTGAAGCGGGCGTAACCCTTACACTACCTGATCGATACAACATCATACCTGATGTTTTAAAGCACGTTATTCCAAACAATTTAGGAATGTCAGGTGATTTATTCCCTTTATGGCTTAAAACCAGACTCTGCATCAACTATGTAATTTTCCATGGGAGTTTTGCCATGGATCCCCCTCTGGCATGCCACCGTCCAGGTGTTAGTCCCTTTGAAACAACTTTTCCATCACTATTGTGGCCAGAAAGAGTCCCTGTGGGTTTTAAAATTCGCCTGCCTATTGAAGTCTATGGCGGTTCGCCCGGTTTGCCCGTTTGCGAACAGTTGTGGAAGATTGCGTTTGCGAACCCAAATTTGTATGTTCGCGACATCACTATTTATTAATCATAGGCACAATAAGTATAAATAATTAATCATGATACTGCAAAGCTTTATGAGTATCCAATGAAAAATTGTTCTGTTTGACCATGTTTATAGATTACCATCTAAATTAATAGCCAGCTACCAAAAATGATGCTCCCTAAAAGGATATTCAGTATCTTTAGACTTCCATACATGGCACTTCATATTTATATGATGTAATACTTACCTATTCTAAACCCACTATCTCCTCATTAAAGTGAAGGTAAAGTTCCCTGTAACACTTTTTAAAATATAACTAATTCATGTAGGAGGACATTTACTGGTTCCCTTTTAAAAGTGCTTTATTTTTTTATAATTTTAAGTTTATTTCTCCTCTTTTAACAACCCTTGGCAACCTCCATGCTAAACTTTTTCTTATAATTATACTGACAGGCAGGTGGTGCAGCCAATAGCAGGAGCAGCACCCCCTTTATGGATTACTATAGCAGCATGAAATCACACTGCTGCCTACTGATAGCATTGAATGTCACTTAAAGTGCAAACTATAATCTGATTAGCAGGCAGTAGTATGAGACATCTGTCAGTGTAAGAAAAAAAAAACTTTTGGCAGGGAGGCAGCAGGGGGTTATTAAAAGATGAAAAATAAAAGTTAGATTATAAAAAATAGAGCATTTTTAAAGGTGATATGGTAATGTTCACCTACATTCATTAAAGTTTACTGTGACTTTAAGAATGTTATGTAAAATACTGAGAATTTTGAGAAGTTTATATAAAATTGCATGTCTTCCTTCTACTTGGATGTCATGTGCATATATGTCCTGTTAGTGTCCTATACTGACTATTTACTCATTAGTATCATAGAAATGAAATCTTAATTCATTATATAACCACTTAATAAACTGGTAAAAATGTGTGTATATATATATATATATATATATATATATATATATATATATAGATAGATAGATATAGATAGATAGATAGATATATATATGGGGTTTTTTTTATGTTGCACACATGCAATACACTCTGTGATGCAAATATATATATATATATATATATATATATATATATATATATATATATATATATATATATATATATAAATGATTCAGAAAAAATAACAAGTATGCTGGTGGTAAAAATTTTTTATAATAATAGATAGATAGATAGATAGATAGATAGATAGATGGTTTCTTCTTTGTTTAAGATGATTAGTGTTTCCTCTTTTGAATTCCTAATATAGCTTGCAAAACCCCTTGTTGAAAAACACAAGATAATAATACAAGAGATTTACGCATCCTGTCTTTCTTGTAATGGACTGGAAAATTGAAAAGATGTAAGAAGCTTGTAGAGCTGGAGGAAGCAGAATATTTGCCTAATTGAGAAAGAAATCTCCTTTAAAGAACACCATTTTCCATTTTTATATTCACTCAGATCATTTAAAGTAGCACATGCAATATAATAATCATTTTACATTTTTAGAACATGTTCTCACATTGTTTCCTGATGTATCATTTTGTATAGTCAAGCATATTTATTGATGAAGCAAGAGTCTGTGCATTGTTGTGGATGAGGTGATATGCTTGGTAGTTTCTTCATTCAAAAACTATATATTTTTTGTGTCTTTTTTTTTTTGGATATAAATTATAGTTCTTGTGTTTTGTAATTACTCTATATGGTTTATTTCAATATATTGTTTTTGAAGATTTAATACTTGCAAAATGGTATAAAAAAGGTAATGTTATATACTCTCGTTATAAAAGTATGTAATTTACAGTCATTTTAGAATGATTTGTTTTTTCAAAGATCCAAACATTTTATTGCAGTTATAAGTGATGTAAATAAGCATTCTGATTTAGGTGTGTACATGTTTCATAGTTTGAAATATAAATTAAAGTAATATATTTAGGCCTAGATTACGAGTAGAGCCCAAAATTGGGCTTTTTGCAAGTGCAATATTTGTGCTCCACTCAGTAATACCAGTGCATGCAAATGTGTGCTAGTATTACAAGTTAAGTGCAATGCGAACACAATCTCGTGTTCGCATTGCCTGGATGCTTTGCGCTAATAAGAGCGCGCTTCCAATGGCTGAAATGGGAGCCCTGTTCTCATGCCATGAGACACGGCAAAGAACCTAGTGCAGTGCAGAGGTAAGTCGTGCAGCATTGGGCAGCAAATTAAAAGTATATATGTATATGAATATATACATATATGTTTATGTGATTATATGTGTATATACACATATTAATACATACATATATATGTATATAAGCATATCAATATTTATTTAAAGTAAAAACACAGTCCCATAGACTTTAATCTAAAGGCACTTTTCAGTGATATTTTTTTCTAACACCCCACATCCATTCACTTTAACCCCTTATAAATGCTTTGTGTAGTTATTTTTTTTTTTTTTTTTTTAATAAAGATGCTGATATTTTTATTTTAAGAAAGGAACTGTCCACTTTATTTGGGGGGCAATTGGGGCATATTTTTTATTAACCAGAGGTCAGACCTGCTCGTGGGAGCTTTAACCAGTCACTTGTAATGGCTGGTTATTTAAAGGGAAAATACAGTATGTCCCTTTTACAGGAGCACATTAAAATAGCACTCCACTTGTAATCTAGCCCTTAAATTTGTATTACATAAGTGAAAATAGTATTTATTAATGCATGATATTATGTTTAAAGTGTTTTTTTCCCCCCTAATATCTCATCAATGCAAAGTATTGGCCATGTTTACCAAGTCCACTTAATAATTGGATTTTCACTTTGCATCGCTCTTCTATTGGAAGCCAATATACCTAATTTCTTAAATACATCAGATGGCATTGATAAAGCTAAGAATACAGCTTGGGAGCCATTATGGTTCAAGTTTCCATGTTCACCTGCACATTGTTAAAGGGATATGAAACCCCAAAAATGTCTTATTTGATTCAAAAAGAAAATACTATTTAAAAAAAAAGGTTTCCAATTTACTTCTATTACCAAGTTTGCTTCGTTCCCATGATATTCTGTGTTGAAGAGATACCTAGGTAGGCATCTGGAGCACTGCATGGTAGGAAAAAGTGCACTTGCAAATTCTTGCAAAACTGCTGTCATATAGTACTCCAGAAATTGGCTGGTTCCTAAGCATGCATTAAAAAGTTAAAAGTTACCATATATATATTTATATGCCCATATCCCTACTTATAAAGCAACTATTATATTGTCACGGCTAAAGTATCAATTGCTGGCTCATGCTCACATTTATTGTACGTATACTATCAGATGCTAATATACTTATTTTCTAATGAGCTATATAATAATAACACTGCTATATCATTAAATTTCCCGGACACGTCCCCCCCTCCCAATTTTAAAGCAGCTCTTGTCTGCTGATTTACCCCTATTCTTTATCAAATGGTCCAAGAGTGATCTCCACGTAGCTACCAATTGCCATAAAATTACTTATCTATCTTACCCATGAGAGGCCTATGCCGTAGTTACATCAATTCTAAAAGGAGGTTTCATTTGTGTGTGTTTTATTGTTGATACTTGCTTGTTTCCTATTACTTAACATGTCTCAACTTATATACTTGGATTGCAAGTTATTATTCTTACACAGTTATTTTTTAAACAAGGCATTGTTTTATTGTATGATCACTGCAATGTCTTGGTCTGACAATGTCTTGTATCCTCATTTTCTTTGTCAATGTATAAAAACCTAAATAATAAAAAAAAAATACCTAGATTTTTTTAAAATGCTAGGCAAGCATAGGTAAGCTTACTTCTTACAAAAAAGTTACTAAATAATAGCAAGTTAATTGGAAAGTTGTTTAAAACTGCATGCTCTATCTAAATCATGAAATACAATATTTTGGTTTCATATCCCTCTAAATGGGACCCATTATCTTCATGACAAAAGTCTTACAATGAGTGTGATATTTAAAAAAGTCAAAATGAAACTGAAGTTTATAATAATGTAAAAATACATGCTTTAAATCAGTTGCATGCCTATTTAATCCATTGATATTGAAACACTCTTGAGTTTTTATTTTGAGTATTAACATTAACTTCTCATTTTGTCTACCCCCCTGGAATATCCACTCTGGTACAAATTTTTGTATCATCTGCAAAGAGACATACTTTTCCCTGTAGCCCTTTGCTGATATCGCAGATAAATATGTTAAACAAAACAGGCCCCAGAACTGACCCCTGAGGAACACCACTAGTAACAGCCCCCTCTGCTGAATGAGCTCCATTTACTAAGACACTTTGTTTTCTGTCCTTAAGCCAGCATTCCACCCAGTTCACATTTTTTAAATCTAGACCAAGGAGATACAGTTTGTGAATTAGTTTATTGTGTGGGACGGTGTCAAATGCTTTGCTGAAATCTAGATATGCTACATCAACTGCTCCACCCTTGTCTAATACTTGTGTTACATAATAAAAGAAGTCAATTACAGACTCAATGACACTTTACTGACTGTTAAAGATGAGGAACAGGACTTGGGAATTATTATTTCAGATGATTTAAAACTTAGTAAACAATGTAGTAATGCAGCGAGTAAGGCTAGCAGAATGCTTGGATGTATTGGTAGAGGTATTTGCAGCAGAAATAGTAAGGTTCTTATGCCACCTTATAGATCATTAGTTAGGCCTCATCTTGAGTATTGTGTGCAGTTCTGGAGGCCATATCTTCAGAAGGATATTAACAAACTTGAATCTGTGCAAAGGAGGGCTACCAAAATGGTACATGGTCTAAAATATAAAACTTACCAGGATAGGTTCAATGACCTAAATATGTATAGCTTAGAGGAGAGAAGGGAAAGAGGTGATATGATAGCAACTTTCAAGTACATTTAAAGGGTTTAGTAAAACTGTGGCTGTGGGTATTTTACATAAAATGGAAAATTCAAGAACAAGGGGTCATGATCTCAAGCTAAAGAGTAGTAGATTCAGGAGTAATTTGAGGAAGCACTTCTTTACAGAAAGAGTGATTGATTTATGGAATAAACTTCCTCAAGAGGTAGTAGCAACAAACACTGTGGGGGACTTTAAAAATGCATGGGACAAGCATAAGGCTATCCTACAAGCTAGATAAGTTTATACTGTTAGGTAAGGTCGGGCAGACTTGCTGGGCCTATGGCTCTTATCTGCCTTCAATATTTATGTTTCTATTTTTCTATGTTTCACATCCCAGAAATTGGTTTAAAATACTACTGCAATGTAACAACATACTAAGTTCTAATTAAAAATATTTCTTAATGCTTAGTACTTTTTTTTGTTTTACCTTTGCTGGTTTGTCTTAGAGACAGCAATTTTAAATGTTCTAGCTTTCTTTAAAGGGACAATAAAGTAAAAATTAAAGGGACAGGACACCCCAACATTTTCTTCATGATTTAGATAGAACATACAATTATTACCAAATATTTCCAGTTTACATCAATTATCAAATGTGCTTCATTCTCTTGTTATCCTTTGCTGAAGGAAAAGCATTGTACTACTGACAGTTATCTGAACACATCTAGTTAGCCAATCACAAGAGCAGCTAGCTCCCCTAGTGTAGGATATATTTGTATTATTTTTCCACAAGGGATACCAAGAGAATTTAGCACATTTGAAAATAGAAGTGAATTTAAAAGTATCATGTCCTATTTGAATCATCCAAGTTAAATTTTGGCTTTCCTATCCCTTTAACCTTTCATGATTCATATAGATTATTCTGTTTTATGGGACTTTCCAATTTAATTCTATTGTCAAAATTTGCAAACTTTATGAGGTACCAGCTCCTACTGAGCATGTGTATAAGTTCAAGGTCTATACATATTCTAGTTCATGACTGGCTAATGACTGTCACATGATACAGGGGGCCACCAAATGGGGGGAAATAAATTTGTCAGAAAAAAATCTACTGCTTTTTTGAAATTCAGAATAAGTGCTATTATTTATAAAGCTCAGTACAGAAACAGAAGTTATGAAGAAGTTACCATGCAGAGTTCCAAAGACCGCTACTCCATAACTTTCCACCTGCTCTGAGGCCGCGGACAGAAATCAAATTGATCGGGTTGATTGATGACCCCTGCTAGTGGCCAAATCTGCAAGGGGTGGCATTGCACCAGCTGTTCACAAGAACTGCTGGTGCAATGATAAATGTTGACAGCGTATGCTGTCGGCATTTATCGATGTGGCGTGAGGTGCAGAGGACATGATATGCTACTTTGTATCATGTCTGCTCGCACATTGTTAAAGGGACACTGAACCCAAATTTTTTCTTTTGTAATTCAGAAAGAGCATGCAATTTTAAGCAACTTTCTAATTTCCTCCTATTATCAATTTTTCTTTGTTCTCTTGCTATCATTATTTGAAAAAGAAGGCATCTAAGCTTTTTTTGGTTTCAGTACTCTGGACAGCACTTTTTTATTGGTGGGTAAATTTATCCACCAATCAGCAAGGACAACCCAGGTTGTTCACCAAAAATGGGCTTTAAATATACCCCGTAGTGTCTTTTTATTATGCATTTGTTACTTATGCAATTCTACTGTATTTAATGGTCCTTTAAGGAGTTATGCAGCAGACACAACTGGTAAATAGCTGCACTAAAGTCAACAATGGCTTCAGAAAATACATTCACGATCACTAAGATATTGCCCAAGCCATGCAAACATACTAGCAGCTCTACTAATCATAATGTAGCTCCTGATTATTTCCTATGATTTATAACTTGCCCCTGCTTTTAATTTACCAATCAGCAAAGGCTGTAAATGGGAAGTCCTGATATTCAATCATTCATCCTGATAGCATTTGCCAGTTCATGTTTTATGTTTCTCCTTTACTATTTCTCTCTATCACCTGTTACTTGTACACACACCTCTGTTTTGCTCTCTGTATGACATTTCTCAACTACTCTGACACATGCCTCTATTCTGCTATATCTATGGCTTGCTCTCTCCTGCTATCTCTAATTGTCTGCCCATTCCACTATCTTTTTCAGGGATATCTTTTCATATGTCCAATGGATATTTAGCTTCTAGAAGACATGACAAAGTTTTGTTCCTTCCCAGTTAAAAGCTAGTGATGTAGCGAATAGTTTGCCGGCGAATAGTTCCCGGCGAACATAGCATGTTCGCGTTCACCTTGGCAGGCGAACATATGCAATGTTCGATCTGCCCCCTATTCGTCATCATTGAGTAAACTTTGACCCTGTACCTCACAGTCAGAATACACATTACTGCCAATCAGCAGCAGACCCTCCCTCCCAGACCCTCCCACCTCCTGGACAGCATCCATTTTAGATTCATTTGGAAGCTGCATTCTTAGTGAGAGGAGGGACAGTGTAGCTGCTGCTGATTTAATAGGGAAATCGATAGCTAGGCTAGTGTATTCAGTGTCCACTACAGTCCTGAAGGACTCATCTGATCTCTGCTGTAAGGACAGCACCCCAAAAAGCCCTTTTTAGGGCTAGAACATCAGTCTGCTTTTTTTTTTTTCCTGTGTAATCTAATTGCAGTTGCCTGCCTGCCAGCGTGTGTGTCTTATCTGGTGTAACAGTAGTGTACATTTAAAAAAAACAACACTTTTTTTGACTGTGAAATAATAGCAGACAGCTGCCAGTACCCAAGATGGCCGCCAATAAGGCAGATGGGGAGGGTTAGAGAGCTGTTTTGGGGGGGATCAGGGAGGTTGGGGGCTAAGGGGGGATGCTACACCACAGCATATGTAAATATGCTAAAAAAAATTAAAAATGTAAAAACCTTTTATTTTAGTACTGGCAGACTTTCTGCCAGTACTTAAGATGACGGGGACAATTGTGGGGTGGGGGAGGGAAGGGAGCTGTTTGGGAGGGATAAGGGGATCTGATGTGTAAGGTGGGAGGATGATCTCTACACTAAAGATAAAATTAACCCTGCAAGCTCCCTACAAACTACCTAATTAACCCCTTCACTGCTAGCCATAATACACGTGTGATGCGCAGCAACATTTAGCGCCCTTCTAATTAGCAGAAAGCAACGCCAAAGTCATATATGTCTGCTATTTCTGAAGAAAGGGGATCCCAGAGAAGCATTTACAACCATTTGTGCCATAATTGCACAAGCCGTTTGTAAATAATTTCAGTGAGAAACGTAAAATTGCGAAAAAAATTAAGTTTTTTTTTAATTTGATCGCATTTGGCGGTGAAATGGTGGCATTAAATATACCAAAATGGACCTAGATCAATACTTTGGGTTGTCTACTACACTACACTTAAGCTAAAATTAACTCTACAAGCTGCCTACATGCTCCCAAATTAACCCCATTCACTGCTGGGCATAAAACACGTGTGGTGCGCAGTGGCATTTAGCAGCCTTCTAATTACCAAAAAGCAACGCCAAAGCTATATAAGTCTGCTATAATGGCATGTCTGGCACACAGTGTTGGGGCAAGGGTCCATCTGACCACTAATACCTGGTCTGCAAAGCATGGTCAGGGAAGGTATATCACCTACACTGCACACTGTGAAGCAGGCGTAACCCTTACATTACCTGATCGATACAAATCATACCTGATGTTTTAAAGCATGTTATTCCAAACAATTTAGGAATATTAGGTGATTTATGCCCTTTATGGATTAAAACCAGACTCTGCATCAACTATGTAATTTTCCATGGGAGTTTTGCCATGGATCCCCCTCCGGCATGCCACAGTCCAGGTGTTAGTGTCCTTGAAACAACTTTTCCATCACTATTGTGGCCAGAAAGAGTCCCTGTGGGTTTTAAAATTTGCCTGCCTATTGAAGTTTATCGCGGTTTGCCCGGTTCGCCTGTTTGCCATTCACGAACCCAATTTTTTTAGGTTCCCGACATCACTATTAAAAGCATTAGGTTTAATCAAATATTATGTGTTTAGTTACTTTTAGGGGATTTTTGAAAAATATTGAGAAAAGGTAGGTGGAAAACAACTCTGATAAAATTAAAGATGCATTTTAAAGTCATCAAATTGTTATTATTAATATTAGTAGTAGTTGTAATGTTTCAGGAAAATGTAAAATCACCTAAAATTCTAGATTCCAGGTACATTTTTTTTGCTCTTTTCAACAATAAATTTCAGTGGTTTATGCACTCAGAGAACATTCTAATATCAGCTCCTCCTGATATCAAAGTATCTGTCTTGGCTTAAATGTGCAGCATATTTTTGATTGACCAAAATCCCACTAAACACTTCTGCCCTAATTGAGTTTTCAACAGGAAACCTCCAAAAAACCTGATTTATTTTTTTAAGTTGATGTTATCAGAATAAAAAAAAGTGGATCCAAACTAAACTGACAAATACAAATTCACACATTTAAAGTTTGCAGTAAAGGTGTTTTTAATCAATCCCTTTGTACAATATCTATGGGAAATACTCATTTACTTGTGTACAATTAGCAGTTTGTAATCTGAATCCATCCTGATAATGCCTAAACTATCTAAATTCCTTTTGTATATGCACATGGTGGGTGTACTGGTCATGTTTGTTCAATTATATTTACACTTTTGAAATTGAAAAGTAATTTTTTTCAATAACTGATTGATACAACTTTGTTTTCCAAATCTGATATCAAGAAGAACACTGTTAGAAATTATTTTGTAGAAGAAGAAAGTAGCCTCTACTTATATCATTTTCTATAACAGTATTTTAACAGTTTCCCCAATGTAAATCATGAAACCGCTAACTTATGAGGTTTAAATTTAGCCAAATCTCACTGTAAAAAATTACATCTGTCTTTGCTGAATTTCTAGTACTGTAACAAGATGGCAGATCCTAATATAGTTAAAGACGGTTATTCAAAATACAAAATATTGCTTCACTTGATGAAGAAAGGAAACTCTCAAAAGCTTTATTATCTTTTAAATATATAGTTAGTCTATTAAAAAAGTATTGATGCTTGATGCAATGCTCTTGTTATTTTTGTATCTAAATCACTGGACTAACATGGCTACTCCAATCAATGTGTTTGTGTATGATAGCTTATACAAAAGCCCCGAATATAGATGCAATGATCATGTATTTGCATATATATATATATATATATATATATATATATATATATATATATATATATACATATAAATATATATACCTGTGTATATATATATATATATATATATATATATATATATACATATATATATTTGCATCACAGAGTGTATTGCATGTGTGCAACATAAAAAAATCCCAAATACTTGCAAATTGAGCTCTGCTTAATAATCCCCCCCCCCCCCATGGATTGATAACTCGGGGTAATGCAGCAAGTTCTATATTATGATAATAATTTTCACCATATATGGTAAATATAAGAACATATACGGTGAAAATTATTATCAAAGTGCAGGGAATTGCTTAATTGCCACATATGTAGTATGCAAGGTGGATTTTTGTTTGCAATTGTTTTACATTGTTTTAATAACATTAATGTTTTTTATATGACACTAGCATCGTAATAAAGTGTTTTATGTCAGATGACCAATCATATGTTAGAATATTTCTTAGCATAATTTGGATGCATTGTATATAACTTTTATGATGTTTTAGCAAGTAATAAATGAATGCATTTTTCATATTATTATCTCTTTAATGATATATCATTTATATATTAAGATTCTTTGTAGATTATACACACTACAAAAACTACTACTTTTAGTACCACCCCATAGCTGTTTAGCGCACATATACAATCCAATCTTGTGTTTCCTTGTCTTATAATTTTTTTCTGTTTTATGGGAGCAGATTAGTATATGTGCAGGGGCACGATCAGTGCACCACTTTACCTTTTCTTTTCAAACGTAAGTTCTATATTGCTGCTTTTAATTTATTTTCATCAGTGCTCCATGACTGTTACCCATGTAAATTATAATGACTGCCTTTACTCTTTTCGAAGAATTAAACATACTGATTAAGGGATACCAATCTGCATTTGCAGCAGGCATCCGAGATGTGCTTAAAGGGACAGTCAAGTATAAATTAAACTTTCATTATTCAGATAGGACTTTTAATTTTAAAGGGACAGTCTACACCCGTAATAACCGTTGCTTATCCTTTCTATCTAGTGCTGATAGTTCTAACTCACCCCACTTCAGTCACAATAGTGATTCACCAACGGAGATATTGATATACTAAACTCACTTGATCTCCGTTAGAAATGGCCGCCACGCTCCTCCTACTATTACCTCATCAAGCCTCTCTGTTGAAACCGTCCAATACAAACTAGATCCCAGATGGAAAAACATGATCGCGCTTTCGTCATTCGCGCATGCGCACTCATGTCGGAACTTAAAAACCGGAACGAAAAATCAAGGACGCGTGTAGCGTTGGAACTAAAAATCAATATGGGGATTCTTAAACGTGCAGGACAGACGGGCTGTTGAATAAACGTCACTTCTATATATTCGCGCATGCGTATTTACACGCGTGTGACGTAGGTGACTGACCGTGCACGAGTATGCGTTCGATAGAGAAGGGGAGAAAAATTTGAAAGGAGAAGTGAATGGGCGGAGTTTTGCGGCCATTTATAACGCTTGGTAAGAAACTTTTTATTTTGTAGATGTCGGTTTGGGAATCAACATATGAAGCGTAGAGCGGGTGAACTACAACTATCAGCAGTAAATAAAAATGATAAGTGAAGGTTAAAACGGGTGTAGACTGTCCCCTTACTCGACTTTCCAATTTACTTTTATCATCAAATTTGCTTTTTTCTCTTGGTATTCTTAGTTTAAACTAAACATAGGTAGGCTCTTATGCTAATTTCTAAGTCTTTGAGGGCTGCCTCTTATCACATGCTTTTTAAATCTCTTTTCAACACAAAGAGACAGAAAGTACACGTGGGCCATATAGATAACACTGTGTTCAGGCACAGGGGGTTATTTAAGATTTAGCACAATACAATGCTAAATTTAAGACAATAGATAATAAACAGTCACAGTCATGTGATCAGGGGGCTGGAAGAAGGTTCCTAGATACAAGGTAATCACAAAGGTAAAAAGCGTATTAATATAACTGTGTTGGTTATGCAAAACTGGGGAATGAGTAATAAAGGGATTATCTATCTTTTAAAACCATAACAATTCTATGGTTGACTGTCCCTTTAACCTTACTGCACCAAGGCTCCCCCCCTGAAGGCCTTCAAATGAATCCTACTCCTGTGAGTTATGTGGGAGACAGTATTCAGTGGTCCCAGCAATCATGGCTTCCTCAAGATGGTGACACATCTGACTCTGCAATTATGTGATTAACAGAGATGACCCAGATTCAGGCTTCTGAAGTAACAGGTGGAAATGATATGGTTGAAATATCAGAAGGCAGTGGGCATAAGAACATGAAGTACGATGTCATGGCGGTAAGACCTATCTACATCCCTGTCCTCCAAGATATCTGTGATCTGAAGACAGGAAAAGGTTTACAAATGTCCAAGAAGCCATGGTCCACACAGAACACTCACAGTCTAGACATCCTCCCTTTTTCAAAAGGAAAAACTCTGGGACTAAAACACAGCTTATGAGAAAGTACTTAGCTCTAGTTTACTTGATAATAGGAATAATATTTCCTTTTATTTATGAGATGTCGTTCGGACTTGCACCACACACCAGGACCAGCATAGGTTAAATCTATACATTAATAATGATCGGCTCTGTCATTATGTAGCTGATCATTTTATTAGCGCTTATGCTTTATTTAATACTGTCACCTAAACCTCATCTGGTAAGACTCTAATAATTACTGATTATGATGGCAACTTAGCCTGAGACTTAGAGTATTGCTGAATAGAAGGTGTTATTAAGTCACTTTACTACCATGCTTCACATTAGTAAGTGTCCTTATGATTGTAATTGTATGCCTGCTATACCATTATAGCCAAACATTAAATATGCACTCTTACATGCAATTTCTATTAATGTACTCCTTTTTTCACTCTTTGATATGCTTTGTGATACCCTAAAGTGTGAAGCTATTGACATTACACTTATGTATCCTAACTTCTGCCGGTCATGTTGTCTCTTTCAATTACCTGGCTCCAACGTTTTGGAGCTTTTTATCATCTGCAGGTCATTCTTTTATTCTCCCCATTTAAAGCTTAATCTATCAGTTTGTTGTCATAACTATTTTGCTACTTAGAATTACCATATAGTGTTGGAGCTTGCATTGCATTAATCATTTACTATTATATCACCATGCTGGTAATATTATATATGTGCTGTAATTTATTAAAGGGTGCAAAAGTGACTCCAAGACCTGCTTCAAGACCTCCACCACTTTAAATATCTTGTTTTTATTTTCCATGGGTTCAAGAGAGACCTTTTCATTCAAAGGAGGTTAATTAGTATTCAATCTTCTAAAATATTTTCTTTTTATTAATATATTCGGTTTCAAAGCCATTTATATTTCCTTTCTTTTCATAAAATCCTCTAGCAAAATCTTATTTTTAATTTAAAAACTCAGGTATATTGCAATTCTAATATTTTTATTATTGAAGCTATGTTTTCTATAAGCTTCCTGATAAAGCCTCAACATATGTTTGAGTATCTTAATCTATATTCACTTTAAATTTTCCATTTACGATGTATGCTTGAGATGGTCCTAAGATTCCTGTTATTGCCTCAACATATGTTATGTATCATAATCGATGTACACTTCTGATTTTACATATACAGTATAATGTATGTTTGAGATACAACTAATAAAAATAATATAAAAAACAAACAAACAAAAAAAACAATATACGTCTAAAATTTAGGCTATATTAATTACAATATTTATTCTTTAAAGTGCCATAAAACATGTTGAGATCTGTGCATATCCTAAAAGGGCTAATTAAGTTAAAAAAAAACTTTGCACAACAAATTGTTTATTAGTTACATAGCTATGCTGTCTGGAGTAGTCAGATCCACCCCCTCTATCAGTATTTAGCATCAGAAACACAGGCATTGGGCTCCATGTACGAAGCAGCGTGAGCATATGCGAGCCTGCTTCCCGCAATGTAAGAAGCAGCGGCCATTAAGTCGCTGCTTCTTACACTCTCTGCCACCTCTGAGGTGGCAGAGAGAAATCACTGAGAGCTCATTTACTCTCTGTAATTGACAGTCCTTTCACTCGTGCGATTGGCCATGCGAATGAAGGGGCAGGCATTACACACTCCGATAAGTGTGTAATGATACATACGGGCAGTGGATCTGTCCGAAGGCGGGCGGAAAGCTTCACAATTAATGGCGAGGCACTGCAGTATAAATTTGCTAGTAGACTAAATAAAGTACATATTATTATATTTTGTCTCTATCCCAACTTTTTAATGTTCCTTTATTCTTATGGAGTCTACAAGTCATGTTTTTATAAATGTGTGCTTTTTCTTTTTTTCTTTTAAACATTTACCGAGCTTTCTTTGTGCTTTGAAGGTTTTATTTTATTTCCTTCTTTATTTGGTATATAATAAGTTACACAGATCTGCTGACCTTGCCACAACAATAGTTACTTTGAGTATTATCAGTGGCTTGTGCAATTACTGACCCGAGAATATTGAAGGTTAAATACATAAATGCTGAATAGTCTAAAAGAAGCATCAAAATAGCATCTTTAATAAAAAAAAAAACAAGTTGTTTTTCTATTTCTTTATTAATTGATCAAATTCTGTTATTATTATATTTTTGTTAACATCTATATAATATATAAATAATGAATAAGATTTATAGCCAGATTAAAAACAATTATTTCATGTTTTTTCAGGTTGCCTTGTAGATGAGTTTCTAAATAATCTGCAATATACAAAATAGTATATTTATATTAATATTAACTAGTTTATGTGGTCCCTGAGAAATCGCAGAATAAAGAAAGAGAATTCATTTTCACAAAATGAAATTGCATACTGAAATGTTTATAACTATTTGTAAAATATTACAAAAAAAAGGAACAAAAAAAAAGAGAAAGATTATAGCTAAAAGCTGCATATCTTTACTACTGATTAATTTTTAGGTTCCCAATACGCATTTGTTTCTGTTTAAGCATAATACATGTGAAAACAAAATATTTAATATAAAACTCATGCTAAAATATGCAATTTTTTATTTTAATATGGAAATTGTAATCACTCATGGGTTAGAAATATGTCCCATGAGTTAATAATGCATAGTAAATTGATCTAATATATAACATTTCCAGGAAAAAATTAAAAAGCGATGTAAGAATTGTTTATAAATATATTGTACTTTAAATTATGTATACATTTTAAACTAAGCACAAAATAACAATCTACATATAGTAATTGTACTGCATGTCTTCTTTCAATACTTTCATTTGGTCATATCAGTTGAATACAAATAAGAAGTAGAAATAAACATGGCGTCCTCCACCATAAAGCTATCAAATCCCACTGTAAGGTAGTGTTACACACACAATATAGCATCTGTTCTCTAGTGACTCCATAGATAAGAATTTTCATACAAAAAAAGGATAATCAAAGATAGGGGCAGAAGTACCATTGGTGCAGGATGTGCATTGGCAACAAGGGCCCTTAGCAGCCCATATTTACATAGGAGTGTGCAGATTGTGTACAGTCCCAATGCAGGGAGACTTTTATTAAAGTAGGCTATGTGGCCGATTTACGATTAAATCGGATCGGCCCCAATGCATCTGTTTCCGTGCGAGGCTTCAGGCTGGCCGGAAACCGGAGTTAAGAAGCAGTAGTCTTAAGACCGTTGCTCCTTAACTCGTTAGCCTGCTCTAAGGCTGCGAACATGAATCCGCCCGATCGCATATCAGGTAGATTGACACTCCCTGTTAGTGGCTGATTGGCCATGAATCAGCAGGGGGCGGCATTACACAAGCAGTTCACCAGAACTGCTTGTGCAATGTTAAATGCTGACAGTTTATGCTGTCGGCATTCCGCGATGTCTGGCGGACATGATTGATACTGTGGATCATGTCCGTCCAACAGTAAACCGGCCCCTATGGCTTCATCTATCATCTATCTACCTATCTAAAAAGTTATTTAAGCTGTAAGAGAACATTAGGCAAATAATATTTTATTTCTGCTTCTTATATATGCCTGCTTAAAATTGAGAATACTAAAAGGGTTAAATATTCTCCTTACAGTGCACAAATCTTCTCAGTTGGTGGTTTAGCTAAGTATAGAAACAAGAGCAGGTCATAAGGGAACACGGGCACCTTGTAAGGTGGCTAAAAGCCTCAATTCTTGAACTCCAACAATGATAGCATATTAGTGTTTGTACTGTGCTACTTCTTCCCTCTGAAAACAAAATAACTTCAGGCTTATTAATGTCAGAGCTATAATTTTAAAATGCTGCTTTCATTTGACATTTAGCTGTATTCATGGACAAGTCATCTTGCTAACCTTTAGCAACATTTTCATCTCTGAAAAAAAGAAATTTATTGTTACGTTCTCAGTAATCATGGATTTCATGCGTATTACACAGTTGCTTCCACAATCTCTTTGTAATTTCATCAGTTAAAAAAGGACAAATACCTCTAGTACAGCATTCATTATTATAGCATACAAAATATATTTTTCCCCTTCTGATAAATAGAGCCAGCATCTTTATGCACATAACCATTAACCATTATTTTAGCCTTGCAAGTACATAGAAAAACAACAATAATAATAAAAATAATTATACTATACTAATAAGAAGCTAATATGCCCAATGTCTCATTTTCTACCTAATAAAGGTCTAGATTATGGGGTCTATTTTTTAAACCCCAGGCGGACATGATTCGCTATAGCGAATCATGTCCGCCCTGCATCGCTAAATGCTGACAGCATACACTGTCCACATTTAACATTGCACAAGCATTTCACAAGAAATGCTTGTGCAATGCCGCCCCCTGCACATTTGCGGCCAAGCAGCCGCTAGCAGGGGGTGTCAATCATCCTGATCATATCTGATCGGGATGATTGCAGTCTGCCACCTAAAAGGTGCCGGACGAGTTAAGGAGCAGAGGCTTCTTAACTACAGTTTCCTGGGATCCGGAAACTACACGTGGAAATAGCAATCCACTGCTTGGTAAATCTCCCCCTATGAGTGGAGCTCAAATGTTTGTGCCCGATCGATAAGGGGTTTATTCCAAGGATTTGTGCTTGTCGGGCTTACTGCTTGTGTTACGAGTTGAAAGTGAATGTGATTGCCTGAGCACAATGGCAATTTACACTAAAATGATATATGCAAGCTCAGAGCTCTGGTTAACTGCTTCACAAAACATACGTGTCACAAAACACATCAAAAATACATTACAAAGTATAGCTAAACTCATAATAAAACTAATCCTTATTGCACAAAATATTGCACACAAAAGTTATAAAGGCTCAAAGATATGAGGTCTCAGGTGTTGGGGAAAAAAGGCAGGCAGAGCGCATTAACATAGATATACATACATATACATGTCTAAAGATGGATATGTTTGTGTATGTGTATATATATATATATATATATATATATATATATATATACACACAGTATATTTATGTATTTACGTACATATGTACACTGAGGAATACATAAATACATATATAGACATATATATAGTGCATTGGTGACCTTTGCCATTAAGTAGATGAAAACATGTAAAAGCATATATATTATTTTTAATAAAGTGTTATACTGCACATTTACTGTAAATATTTCACATTCCAATGTTCTGCACATGGGGATAAAGCCAAAGAGCAAAACATTTCAGGGAAGTATTGACGTAGCAGTCTCTCTCGTTTTCTATTTTAACTTGCTGCTAGTACCTTATTATGTGACCTAACCTAGTTTAACTTATTTATTGCTGTAATAAGATGTTGGCAGACAATTGGTGTCACCGCAATTTAAATATATAAAACTTGGTTGTTGGTACATTTAAATTGGGATTCCAGTACGTTATTCACTTGTATATTTAGCCAAACCTACTTAATATTATAATATAATTTTGGCATACAAATGGTGTTGCCGTAATTCAAGGAGATAGATGTTTATTGTGGGTTCATTCTGCTTTAATAACCGGTACATTATTCAGAAGTAATCTTAAGGGTATACATGATTGAACCTGGTTTACTACATTTGAACACCGTTGTCCACTATATACTACTATTGAGTATTGTTTCATCGGCTGATAAATTGTGGTGCAAAGACACAGTAGTTCTACAGTATAACTGTCCCTCCATAACCTCATTGCTAAGTGTGGGAAACTGTGACCGATACAGTATCCATATATTATGTAATAATATTATGGTGTTACGCTCCACCCACTAAGGCCCACAGTATCTATTACTGACTGATTCTTTACATGCCAGTTTATGACATACGACTGACATAATTATCTACTAATTGAGCCATTTGAGCTATCAGTTACAATATTATTCTCAATACTGCTTCTGGCATGAGCTTGTAGAGCGTTCTACCTTTACTTTAGTATTCGATCCCACATATATAACATTATTGTACTCCTTAGAATATGCTTCCAGCAGCCTAATCCCAGGTACATACTGCAATATTCCCCAGGGCTGACTATATATATATTTTATACATATGTGACCTCCTGTATATTAAGTGACTAGTATTGTGTCACTCCACATTAATATTGTGACATACCCCTCACTATCCCTGGTAGAAAACCTTGCTAGGCAAGAGCAGTTTACCTGTGATTTAAAATTTTACCGGTTTTCCACCCTTCTACTGGTATTCACATTACAATTGATACATTCCCACACCAGGGGATACATCAATCCTTTACTTTGTTGCACATGATAATGTTACACAGTGTTTTTATTTGATATTGTTTTTATTCAATTTGACCAATGAAAGTTAAGTTTTAACCCCTTCTTCCGGAGAATAATAGTTTCTCCTCCACTGTTCTCATTTTCCTCACTTATTTCTAGTGTTGTTGAGTGCTAATCAGGTACATACTTTGCTAGTGTTTCATTGGTTCCCTTGTCTCACATGGGGGAATATGTTCTATATATTTCGAAATAGATATTCCTATATATATATATATATATAAAACACAATCCAAGTCACAGTGTAATCCTCCTAGAGTCGTCTGCCTGGGTGCAAAAATGTAATGAATATTCCTCCTGACAAATGCACTCCTTTTTTTCTCCTTTGACTTCTATGGGGGAATACGTGAATGCGTATGCCATATTCTAACTTTGGCTTTTTGCGCTCGTCGAGTTAGCACACGAGTGAAAACAGTTTACTTTCAACTTGTAATACGAGCGCAACCCGACAAAACGCTTAATTCTAGCGCAATTAACGCTCAAGCAGATAAGTATATTTGCTCTCCACTTGTAATCTGGCCCAAGATAAACTACATTTTATTTTAGTTAAAAAAAAAATCAAATCCTTTTAGATAATTTTACATTTAAATGTTTGAAAACACTATATCCTATCGTGTATGGGATTCATGAATTTAAAACACTTGGGGGAAAAAAACTAAGTATTTAAACTGTAATTAGGAAGGCCGTTCATGATTTTTTTTTAATGATTCTTGCATTTCATTATCTGAATCTGAATTGTCTTCAGCTCCGCAGTCTTTAGTCTTCCGCTCCGCGAAGGATGTTCCAGGAAGAAGAAAGAAGAGGTCGCTGCTTGGAAGAAGACTTCATCGCCTGGAACAGGACTTTCTCTGCCGGACTTCAGGAACGGGGAATAGCAACCTGGGGCTTAGACTTAGGGTTTTTTAAGTTTTTTTTTTTATTTTATTTAGAAAGGGTGGACAGTAAAAGAGCTGAATGCCCTTTTAAGGGCAATGGATAGTTTAGGGTTTTTAGTGTTAGGTTATTTTATTTGGGGAGGTTTGGTGGGGGGTTACTGTTGGGTGGGGTTTGTGTATTTTCTTGTAAAAAAGCTGATTATCTTGGGGCAATGCCCTGCAAAAAGCCCTTTTAAGGGCTACTGGTAGTTTAATAGAGTAGGGGGGGCTTTTTTATTTGGGGGGGCTTTTTATTTTCATAGGGATTAGGTATAATTTTTGTAAAATTTGGTAATTTTCTTTTTTATTTTCTGTAATCTTAGATTTTTTTATTTTCTGTAATTGTAGATTAAAGGGACAGTCTACTCCAGAATTTTGATTAGACTGTCCCTTTAATTTATACTTAGTTTATTTGTATTTTTAAAGTAGTGTTAGTTTTTTTTAATTTAATAGTAACTTTAGTATTTTGTAAATGAGGTAATTTGGGTTCATGTAGGGGGGTGTTAGGTTAGGGGTGTTAGGTTAGGGGTTTAGGTTAGGGGTTAGGTTTATTGCGTTGTGGGTTAATGGCGGATTAGAGGTTAATAGTTTTAATGGGTTTATTGCATTGTGGGTTCATGGCAGATTAGGGGTTAATAGTTTTAATGAGTTTATTGCATTGTGGGTTAATGGCGGATTAAGGGTTAATAGTTTTAATAGGTAGTTTGCGATGTTAGGGTTGGCGGATTTAGGGGTTAATAATTTAGTTATTACTTGCGGTGTGGGTTTGATGGCGGATATAGGGGTTAATAGTTTAATTAGGCTTATTGCGTTGTTGGGGGTTGTCAGTCTAGGGGTTAATACATTTATTATTAGTAGTGAGAGGGGGGATTGGGGTTTTTACGTGTCGGGCTTATTTTTGGGAGTCGTGTTAGACTTTTATGGGAGATTTGTTATTTCCTTTACTTTTCCTAGGCGTCGGAAGTTTCTAAAGTGCTGTAAGTCACTGACGACTCCAGAAATTTGTATTTACGCTCATTTCTGGACATCTCTAGTTTATCCGACTTATGGCACTTTATGAACTGCCGGCGCCGTATATGTAATAGCGCGATGTGCGAGGTGAAATTACGGGCGGCACGGGTTGCAGCGATTGCGCTAAATCCTGTGCCGTATATATGTAATCACGCCCAAAGTGTCAGAACAAAGTGTAGGATTGGCTTTAGGCATTCCTGGCTTTTTTGAGTAGTCTCTGTTTTATTCTAGAGGTTTAGATTTATATATGCTCTTGTGGTTGCCAATAGGGCTCAGTGTGAAGGCAATATTGTGTCTATCATTGAACATTGCTTTACCTATTCCACAGATTTGTTAGTGTCTAATACATAACATCTTGCGCATGACACACAAACCACATGTTAGGCAAAAAACCTATTACAACTTCATCAACAAATGCATAATAAAATGACTATGCAAGAACAGTCAATGTGGGCTCCATTTATCAAGTGCCAGGCGGATGAGGTTCAATATCATGAATGTTGTTCGCCCAGCCTCACGGTGAGCAGGCAGAATCAGTTGCCTGCATTACATTTTGCACAAGCTGCTGCTTTAGCCAGGCTGGCCACTGCTTCCGTAAGACTAATCACTCACAAACAGGGGCTGTCAATTATCCCAATTGGATAGATCGAGAAATTTGAAATCTGACACACTGTAGGCAACGAAAAGGTTAAAGGGATATGAAACCCCAAACAATTCCTTTGTGATTCAGACAGAATATACAATTTTAAAAAGGATTCAAATTTACTTCTATTATCAAATTTGCTTACTTTCCATGATATTCTGTGTTGAAGCAATACCTAGGTAGGCATCTGGAGCACTAGATGGCAGGAAATAGTGCTACCATCAAGTGTGCTGCAGAAATGGGCCAGCTCCTGAGCTTATGTCCCTGCTTTTCAACAAAAGATACCAAAAGAACGGAACAAATCATAATAGAAGTAAATCACATGCTTTATCTGAATCATGAAAGACTTTTTTTTGGATTTGATATCCCTTTAAGTAGTAGTGATCTTAAAGGGACATTAATTTTTTCTTTCATGATTCAGATAGAGAATACCATTTTAAACATCTTTCTAATTTCCTTCTGTTATCTAATTTGCTTCATTATCTTGATATTCTTTCCTGAAAAGCATATCTAGATATGCTTAGTAGATTCTGAATGGTGGCTGCACATAGATGCCTCATGTGATTGGCGTACCCATGTGCATTGCTATTTCTTTAACAAAGGATATCTAAAGAATAAAGCAAATTAGATAATAGAAGTAAATTGGAATGTTGTTTAAAATTGTATTTTCTGTCTGAATCATAAAAGAACAATTTTGGGTTTAATGTCCCTTTAAGACCAACGCTATATAAAAGGACAGTATACACCTTAGACATCTTAAAGTCTTACCTTAGATTAAGCTGCAAATAGTCTCCTGCACCCCTTTCTATATCATGCAGCAGGAACAGTAAGAGTTATTTTAAAATGAATCTTGCTTCTGGCCACTTTGAAAGGCTACCAAGCTCTGCCCACTAATGACATCACAATCTGGGCTATATCTTGGCACTCTGCTTAGTAGCATTGAAAGTCTATTGAATCCAACTAGTGAGCCTTTTGTGATTGGATGCCATATGCATCCCAGACTGTGATGCCATAATTGGGTGGAGCTTGGCAGCCATTTCATAATGGCCGAAAACAATATTCATTCTGAAATAACTTTTTTACCGTTCCTGCTGCATAATATAGAAAAGGTGCAGGAGGCTATTTGCAGCTTAATTTAAGGTAAGGCTTTAAGATGACTAAGGTGTAGACTGTTCCTTTAACTAGAGTTTTATGCGTGAAACTCTTGGGCTCGGGGGCTTCACAGCTGAATAAACTGAGCAGATTTTTAATTCTAAAAATGTCATGGCTTCCATTTTCATGTCCCCTGTATCATGTGACAGCCATCAACCAATCACAGACTCATAAATATATACAGTGAACACTTGCACATGCTTAGCAGTAGATAGTGTCACAGAAACTGCACATACAAAAAGAATATACACAATTAAATAGTGGAAGTATATTTGAAACTTGTTTTTTTCTAATTGCATGCTCTTTCATCATTATGAGAGTTTAATGTTGACTTTAGTGTCCCCTTAATAAAAATGTTTGCAAGTTCAAATATTTGCACTTCACTTTTGTTATTGTAAAGCATTCTTGTAGAAAAGAAAAGCGGTGCCTTGAAGAACTCAAAGACACAAAATTGAGATGGCCATGGGCATGGTCAAGATGTTTTATCTTTACTAACGCCAAGTGTGTGGCATCCATAAAGACTCTATTGCCCCTGTGCAATAGGCACTTTAAATGCATTGCAAAAAGGGTGTTATTAAAGTGCAAAACTGGACTTTTCAACCTGTTTAACAGTAATTGAAGACAATTTGGAAATAATTATATTACATTGCACATGTGCAATACACTTTTGAACCTCAGATGAATGTTGGACTGAAAAATTGTGATCACTTTGCGAAAGGAATAAAAAGATCATTCCAATTTTCCAGCGTCTACAAAAAATGGAAAGATTGGAATCAACTTAATATAAAGGGACAGTCTACTTCAAACTTTTTTAATTAAAAAAATATAGATAGCGCATTTACTACCTACCCCAGCTTTGCACAACCAACATTGTTATATTAATATACGTTATAACCTTTAAAGGGACATTAAACACTAAATAAATGCTAGACAGAATAATGCATTCAAAGAAAAAGATTAGTCTGAGAATAACATGAAGATGTATTTGTTTACAGTTGAATTAGCTGTTTAAATGGACAGTATACACCAATTTTCATATAACAGCATTTAATAGACACTACTATAAAGAATAATATGCACAGATACTGATATAAAAATCCAGTATAAAACCGTTAAAAAACTTACTTAGAAGCTTCCAGTCTAGCTCTGTTTAAAGGTTTCCTGGAACACCCACTGCAAGTGAAACATAGCAGACCCTCCCCCTTCCTTTGCATATGAAAAGACCCTTTACAAAAACAGAAGCAAGCTGGAGTAGGTATACCTCGGTATTCTCCTAAAATTTTGGGGCTTGGTTAGGAGTCTGAAAATCACAACAATGTTATTTAAAAATTAACAAAACTATCCATTTAAAAAAAACCAAAAAAAAAAAACTGTATGGGCTATATAAATGGATCATCCACAAAACATTTATGCAAAGAAAAATCTAGTGTATAATGTCCCTTTAAATATTGACAAAATAAGTGTAAAGTTTTAGTGTCTATAAAACAATGGATCTGCCATGTTGTAACTTAGGTTACCATCTCTGCTGTGGCCAATTAGGGACAGTTGTAAATAGGTCACTAGAGTGTGCCGCTAATGATTGTGTGCAATATAACAGTGTTCTGTACTTCCATTTTTTAATAGGAACGGAAAAGCTCATAATTTCAGAGTGGAATTACAGGAAAATGGGAAAAAATAGGCAATAAAAGTATATTGCAGTTTTATATATATATATATATATATATATATATATATATTTATCATTTTATATTACCATCTCAAAGTGTTTATTGTCCCTTTAAACCTCTAAATGTATGCCTGTCTCTAAGCCACTTCAGACCGCCTCTTGCATTTTTATAGTTTTCACCGCAAGACATTGCTAGTTCATGTGTGCCATATAGATAACACTATGCTCACTTAGGTGGAGTTATTCATGAGTCAGCACTAACTGGCTAAAATGCAAGTCTGTCAAAAGAACTGAAATAAGGAGGCAGCCTGAGAAGGCTTACATACAAGGTAAGCACAGAGGTAAAAAGTGTATTAATATAACCGTGTTGGTTGTGCAAAACTGTGGAATGGGTAATAAAGGAATTATCTATTTCTTTAAACAATAACGCTTTTGCAGTAGACTGTCCCTTTAACCACAGCAAAGTACCATTGAGAAGTAGTACAATAAGAAAATGTTCTAATAAATATGAGCATTTTAATGCTGCATTATTAAATACCTTTAATAAACACATTTCTGTCATTTCTTATGTAGTGTGAAGTAACTTTTGTAGCGTTAATTAAAATATATATATATTTTTAACAACTTGTATGATCTTGCTAAATTTATTTGAAACCATTCAGTTTTTCATTAATTTCATTTTTTGGCATATTTGTTGACTTTAACTACATCCGAAAGTAATTAATTCCTACTGATTATACTATTTTAAAATATGCATAAAAAAGTGTTATTCAAGTTATAAATGTTTTGTTTATTTCCAACTATAATTATATTTTTTCCTGTAGAAGAGATTAAACATATTAATAATTCTAATGTTTTTACAAAGCTGTGAACGAATTGTACCAGGTAAGAGTATTAAAGAAGAAAAGAAATGTTTTCAAGAGTAAAAACTGCATGCATTATTAAATATTGAATTCCAACCATCTACTCTGTTTCTTACAGTTCTACATCGTTAATCTTTAATTTTGAGAAATCTCAAGAGGGAAACCAAGACATTTAACTGTGTATTATAGATTTGAGCTCATTTGTCAGCTCCCTTGAACATTATTTGCATGCCGTGTATATTGTCATCCAAAATGTTTTACACTGCCTGAGCTATGTATTATAGAAACATAATAAAGTGTGTTGATTAGTTTCTCTAATTGTTAATCAGTCAAACTGCAATCCACATTTTTAGTACTTCAAGAAAAAGTGCTTTTTCATCACTAATCAAAAGTCTACATTAGTATGTTGAAATAAAAAGGCATTAATGATGTAATTAAAGAGACAGGAAACCCCAAACATTTCTTCAATGATTTGGATAGACCATACAGTGCTATCCACTAATATTGGCATCTTCGGTAAGTATGAGCAAAGAAGGCTGTGAAAAATTGTCTTTATTGTTTAACCTTTTGATCTTTTATTAAAAAAAATACACAATATCAGATATGTGTAGAAATATGTATTTATGAATATGAACATATTCTTGTATATGCAGAACATTGGAATGTGAAATATTCATATTTTCATGTCGGGTTAGAGAACTTGAGAATATGTAATCATGTTTGCGTGCAATAAATGTGTTTTCCCCCCACTTTTTTTGCTCTATTAACTTCTATGGGGTAATAGGTTATCTTGTGCACAATAAGATAATTTACGCGTGTTGGGTTAGCAACAGGGATCATTTGCAGGATTGAGAGTGCCTGTGAAATTTTCAAAAGTGCTAAAATTAGTGTTTAAAGGCAGTCTCTCCAAGAGGCATTTTCTGATACTGGTGATATTTGTAAAGCAGTATCACCACCTACATTTAATATGTAATGTAAATGATCCCTTGCACACATGTTAGACATGTACATTGTCGAATATGTGCATTTGGTAAACAACCGAATAAACGAACGGCAGCCTACACAAATTAAAAGAATAAAGAATGAATGTATCAATACAAATTTTTATTACATTATACATGTATACATTTATTAGTAATTCTTTTAATGCAAAAAGAGCAGCCAAATAAAAATGCTACAAAGCCCTACTATATAAACTTTTAAAGTGACATAACCCCCATCGCAAACTAACACCTTTAGACTATTAATCCTAAAGCAACGTAACGCCCATTAAAAACTAACCACACTAGATTATAAACCTCTAAAGCGACATAACCCCATCACAAATTTACACACATACTATTAACCCCTAAAGGGACATAACCCCCTTTGCAAATGAACCCTACTACACTAACCCCAATCACAAACAAACCTCACTACATTATTAACCTCTAACTGTTAAAGCCCCCAAAACCCCTAACCTAAAACCCCTTAAGTTAAAATGATAACAGTAACTTTTAAAATAAAAAAAATGCTTTGATCATCAGGGCCTAAGTATAAGTTAACAATTACATTACCTGAATTTGGAGATTAAGCCAGTTGTGCAGGAAAAGAGCAGCTTTCTGTTATCAGGAACTCTGAAGAAAAATCCGTAGACAAGCCAAAGTCAGACCAGAGAATCCAGAGATTCAGTCCAAAACAAAGTGTATAAACAAAAGTATGAGACAGATATGTAGGTCAGGTCATAAGAATAAGTCCACTCAGTAAATGCATATCTTAGCGAAGGGGTAAGACAAGTTGCATAATCTAAATACTTTTGCCAAGTTTAGGATTCAGGTAGCAGGGCAAGTACAGGTATGCTTTATTCTTCATGGGAACAATAACCAATCACTGAATGGGAGTCTGAAAAGGCACTTTAACACCTCCCATTTAGTCTTGGTGCCCAAAGACAAAGGCCAGCGGTCACTAACCGCAGAAGAAACGCTAATTAGTGCACATACCTAAAAGAAAAAGTCCAGAAAACATCACAATATCCATGGAGCCAGCTGATCTAACTCAATGCTTCTTAGGCCTACATTTAAGAAAGATTGTACATCTCCCCCCCCCCATCCGCCCAGCATCATGTCTAGCTGACAGCAATCCACTTCCCCCATTTTTTACCATTGCACATTATCCAATATGTGAAAACCCTGCCCCCTGTTGGTGCTCAGTCAATCGTGAAAGCATGGGCTGTAAATCTTTCTGGTCACAAATTTCCAGGGAGATTGACATATGCCACAATACATTTGGCGTAATGTATATTAATAAGCAGCAGTCTGATGACTGCTGCTTCTTAACTCTTGGCTGCAAGCTCACTCATGCAAAACTGCAGATGAAAGGGCTCTGACGCTCATATCGGAGCTTCATAAATTGAGTCCTTGGCGTAGCCCCTGTCTCCTGCAGCAGAAGATTCCTCGGACAGCAAATGTCCTTGTGCTTCTATTTTTGAGATAGCGTGACCCCCCACTGCACTGAAGCAGCAGATCATTTCTATTCACAGCAAGGCTCAGACCACACTGTAATGGAGCCAAGGTAAGTGCAGCAGTATATGACTGTACTTCACTGATGTGACCCACAAATGGCTTAAATGATCCTCTAGGGTTGCCAAAGAACAAACATTTATTCCTTCCTGGTTGAGATTTTCTCTTTATTAAATTATTGGTTGAAAAACACAGAAATTGAATTCAGTTGAGTCATTGAGGCCCATTTATCAAGCTCCATATGCACTGTCGGATCAGGTTCGCAAGACCTTTCATAATTCGGCCTCTAAGTCATGCATCATCCAAACACATGGATGATGGGTAATTTCCTATAGGGATTATACATATAAGTACTTGAAAGTGATGCAGCATATTTGTAGGAAGAACATTTCCATGTAAAAAATTAAGATATGTTACCTAAAAATGTCTTCAGTTGCCATGTTCCATAATAAAGAGATATTTAAGGGAGCATGCATCTGGCATGTGCAGGCGCAGTCACTTACTTTCCTTCTCAGTTCAAGGAAGTTTATAGCAAAATCCAAAAAGATTACAGTAAAGCAAAGTGAGAATTCAGCAATGAACTGCCTATTTTTTTTCTATACTAATGACTGCAAGAAAGTAGTTGATAGGCTCCTGCTCACAAAGCAGTTTCAGTGGTGAGTTGATATTAGTTGTAAATAAAGAGAACCCAGGTATAATCATAAAATATTTTCTATTTACAATTACAAAAGGGGTAATAAAACATATATGTTCAGTAGCATATCCCTTTAAAGGGATACTAAGGGAGGCTCAGGATAACATAAGACGAGTGATTAATTTGATCCACCACTTAGAAAGTACACAAATGCCTTCTCTAGGCCTATTGCTGGATGCGGAGAAGGCGTTTGACAGAATAGTTTGGAAATACATGCTTACAGTTATGAGGGAGATGGGCTTTGATGACACTTTTTGACTGCTTTATGAGCAATATATTCCAATCCGCGGGCCCAGGTGACTTCAGGAGGTTATAGGTCCAATCTCTTTCCCATACTAAATGGGACAAGACAGGGTTGTCCTCTGTCGCCCCTGCTATTTACTCTTTGTATTGAGCCGCTGGCGGCCAAAATTAGAGCACATCCAGACATATCGGGAATTCAGGTAGCCCAAACTGAGTACAAAATATCTTTATTTGCTGATGACATCCTACTCAACATTACTAAACCGCTTATATCACTCCCTAATCTGAACAAGACATTGACTGAGTTTTCGCGTATATCGGGATACAAAATAAACATGGAAAAAGCAAACTCCTGCAGGTGGCCATCCCCTTACACACGTGGAAAAAAATCAAACTTAACTTTGAGTTTCGATGGGTTACCAAATCACTCAAATATTTGGGCATAAATCTCCCAGTTCAGATGCAACTTCTATATAAATATAACTACACCTCACTCCTTAATCAGTTCAAGAAAGACCTCTTGAAGTGGCGAATGTGTGGTTTCTCTTGGATGGGGAGAGTAGCATTAGTCAAAATGAACATGCTACCGCAAATTTTATATCTTTTCAGGGCCCTTCCCATTAAACTGGTCAAAGCAGATATTATGAAAACTCAGGCTGACATATTAGCTTTTATAAGAGGACCGAAATCGGCTAGAATAGCAAAACAGGTGATTTGTAAAAGCAGAGCAGCGGGGGGAGTAGGTGCTCCAGATCTTTTGGAATATTATAGAGCCACTAGACTAGCCCAGGACTCCTGTCTCATGAGGAGATCAGAGGAAGCTACCTGGGTGTTTTTAGAGATGGAGCTGGGAGGATGGAAAGAGAAAGACTCAATCTTTTGGGACACACATCCTACTCACTCAGTTAAGATACAGGCTCAGGTGTACACTTCAGACGTGACTACAAAGACATGGACACAGACACTTAAGAGAACAGACTTGTTTCCTAAATATTCTTTACTGACCCCAATTAGATGCTTTCTAGCAGGTGACTCTCACAGGGTGGCTTCCAAATGGGAAAACAAGGGGCTCTACAGGGTGGCGTACGTAGTGAAGGGGGACAGTTGCTACCTTTCACCCAGATACAGTTAAAACTTGCACCCATAAAACTCCATTGGCACCTCTACCTCCAACTGCGCTCCTCCCTGCATACTTTCCTTAAAAAATCGAAAAGTGGACAACCTACGGTGTTAGAGGACATGTGGCGCAAGCTTGGCCAGGACCAAACACAACATTTCGAGAATATACATAACACTGCAGACACCTCCGAACAGAACCAAATCATCAGTAATAATGGCATGGGAGAAAGATCTGAATATACTAAAAGGAATACAGGAATGGGAGGAAATGATTCAGGGGGCTGATAAGGGATTAATTAGCATGGACCTAAAAGAAAATGTCATGAAGACTATATTTAGATGGTATCTTACACCAATGAGGACAGCTCATATGCGACCAAATGGCAGTAATCTATGTTATAGAGGATGCGGTAAGCTAGGGTCATATAAACATATGTGGTGGGACTGTAGGGGAATACAGAGGTTTTGGCAGAAACTCTCCACTCTTATTAGTCAGCTGCTGGAGGAAGAGGTTACTCTTACTATTCAACAGGCACTGTTACACAAACACATAGATAAATTCCATAAATATATTAACACGTTCATTAGAATCCTGTGTACAGTGACAAGGGTCTGCATTGCGAAGTATTGGAAGATAGGCTCCCCTCCATGGTCGGAAATACACAATAAAATTTGCTACACTTATACTATGCATGACTCTTCAGCGGACACTTTAAACAATAGGGCCTCATTTAAGAAAATATGGTACTACTGGATTAGTAATTTGAATCCCTCCAGAAGGGAACATGTGGCCCAACCTGATTCTTGAGCACTGAGTCTGAGCATCACCTGTAGGCTTCAGAAGACCGCTGGGAGTGGGAATACTGTCTATTTCTCCCCCCCTCTCCCTTTCCTCCCCCCCCCGCACTCTTTTTAGAGCTGTGTTTATTTGATCATCATTAGAGATAAGAACCTTTCAGCATACTCTATTTTTATTGCTTTATTAATGGTTAAGAGGTTCACAAAAGGATAAATATGTAACAACATTTCTAGAAGAGATTCCAATACAGACAACCAATTTGTAGAATGTGAAAATTGATTTATTTTGTAGGATCCCCTACATTCAAAATTGTGTTCCCAGGAAATATAAAGTATATTAAAATATTTGGGAGGAACTGGGGGCATATCATTTAGATATGGTGGAACTGTTATATGTTAATGTTATTAAGCATGTTCCTAAATTCTTTTTGTATTGTATATGATCAAGAATTATTGTAATAATAAAAATATTTAAACATAAAGGGATACTAAACCCATTTTTTTTTCTTTCATGATTCAGATAGAGCATGCAATTTTAAGAAACTTTCTAATTTACTTCCTAGTATCAATTTTTCTTCTTTCTCTTGCAATCTTTATTTAAAAAACAAGAATGTAAAGTTTAGGAGCCTGCCCATTTTAGGTTTAGCACCATGGATAGGGATTGCTTATTGGTGGCTGCATTTAACCACCAATAAGCAAGCATAACCCAGGTTCTGAACCAAAAATAGGCAGACTTCTAAGCTTTACATTCCTGCTTTTTATATAAAGATAGCTAAAGAACAAAGAAAAATTTGTAATAGAAGTTAAATTTAAATATATATATGTACATGTACATATATATATATATATATATATATATATATATATAACATTTTCTTCTAGGCAAAGAACATTGGAATGTAAAATATGAATAACTCACTTTGAGTTTAGCGCTGTAGGTCTGTTGTGGCATTGGGTTAGTGCGAGCGATAAGTGTGGCCAGTTTTATGAGTGGCCCTACAGTGAAACCGTTAATAAGGGAACCCCACCTTGCAGTCTGCATTGTGTAATGTTTACTAATTGCTCCAATTAACTGTTTCACTGCTGGGTTAATTCGCCAATATTAAAAGCTTACTTTAAATGATGTTTGAGCTCAAGAGAAAAATTGATTTAGCACACCACTTGTAATCTAGCCCTCTGTGTACTATACCAACTGTTTATTTCTTACAATTAAAATGCTTTCTTTTTACAGCAACTTCTAACCAAACTCAGAGTTTAAATATATTATCACATCTATGTTTTTAAAATTGACTGTATAGCTTCAAGCGCCCTTTTGTACTTGGTTTTACAACACTAAATGTAATGTTATTACAGCAGTAAGTTGGCAAAAAAATATATTGTGCATGAACTACAAAAAAAATAATACACTTGTTTAACACACATCCATTCATTACTAAATATTCATTACTTCAATTAGCGAGTACAAAATGAAATCAGAAACTACTAGCATTTACCAGCTTAAATAAATTGTATGGGCGTTATTTAATTACAAAACTAAAATAAATCAATATATTCTGATTTACCAAATATGCAGCTAGTTCCTTTGTAAGTCACTATAAACAAACATGCATAATATATATATATATATATATATATATATATATATATATATATATATATATATATATATAATTTTAGAAACAATTCATTATAGCCACTTTGTTTTAGCAACTTGATTAAACTCAGGCACTCCTATAAGTTGATACCATGCTATCATTTACTATAGCAGGTGGTGTATGGCTATGCACCACAGAAATTAGGGCAGAGCAAACATTACATAACTTTATAACCCTTTCATCTTAATTTGATTTAATTTGAGGGCATTACATAGGAAGAATATGAATTAAGGGTAAAGTATTTTATGGTAGGGGGACTGGATTCCCTGTTTTCACACATTTTGTGTGGAGGATATTGTAGTGGGGTAATACATGGAAGAAAATTTAGATGAAACTGGGTATTTATAAATTGGCACAGGGTTATATATGTAGAGAAAAGTCCAAGTTTAGGTGCACTTACTAATCCAATACTACAACAGCCAGGGTGCTACATATCCACATATACAAATTATTTTATTCTTATAAAGAAAAGACGCTGCACTTACCGGTCTTGAGAAGAATATTCACTTTAATTTACATCACATAGATATGACAAATACCACCAGACATTTCGGTACCGGACTGGTACCTTTCTCAGTGGGTAATCCAAACTGTGTCTCAAGCGTTCACAAGCTGACACAATACCCGCCCCTATTTACACCAACTGTGCTTGTCATTTCCGGTTCGGCTGGGCCAATGTAGTGTCACCACATGACTGCTAGTATATGCCTACAGTCAATTCTTGGGCACATGGCTAATTAGCATAACCACTCCCCGTATGGCGTACTCCCAATACGTCACTGCTCAGCAGTTTAATTGTAGTGAAAACTCACATCGGAACAGCCGTTCACAGAACCTACCACCCAGTGACTAACAAAACTAAAAACACAAAGAACATCATAGCCCTTCCTGTATATTCACAATTGACTTTTCAATACTAAAAAATAATAAGTAAACAATGGTATTTGATTCCTACTTCCTGCTCATCTGGATAAGGTAAAAACTTTATAGACGGATTAATACTTTCTTTCTTCATTTACCCATGTTAGGGCATTATCTGGTACATATATTACACACTCCCTTTGTAGCAAAACTTTAGGGCAACCCTTGGTTTAATCTATACCAGATAAGACCTAGACCAAACAGTCATAGAATAATCCAGCTATAGAAAAACATTGTAATCCAATTGTGTATTCAAACCTCTGGGGGCTACAGTATCCAAACGGTAAATCCATTGCGTCTCAATCTGCAATAATTGTTTGTGCCTATCACCACCTCTAATCAGTGGTGGCACATAGTCAATCAACATGGTCATGAGGCTGGCAGCAGTGTGTCCCGCTTGCATAAAATGCCTAGCCACAGGCTGATCTGATGTTTGCTTCTCAATCCTCTTATGGAATGGCGATGGTTAGCCATCCTCTCCCTGAATGAAGTGGAGGTCTTGCCAACATAGACAAGGGAACATAGGCATGTCAAGGTGTAGATCACAAAATTGCTGGTACATGTTAATCTGTGATATATTCTGTAACTTTTTCCTATAAGTGGATGAGGAAACTGTGACCCCGTAATCATGCTGTTGCATGTTGTAAAGTCCCCGCATTTATAGCATCCCAACTTCTTTTTTACATCCATCCAGGTGCCTTTTTGGTAACACCTTACCAGATCATTGTGCACAAGGATGTCTTGTAGGTTGGGGGCCTTTCTGTACACAATTTGGGGTACATCTATATGTAAAAATGGAAGTAGTCTGTCAGATTTCACTATGTCCCAGTTGGTTCGAATGGATTCTTCTAACACCCTGAGTAGGGGGGTAAATGTTGAGATGAAATATTTATTAGTGGTGCCCTTCTCCATGTTAATTGTTGAGAAGTGATATTTGATCAGTTTGTTTGGAGTATAATGAAGTAGCAAATCTGAAACCTTCCTCAAATACATATTTTGTGATATTCAAATCAAAAAATGATATGGTATCAGTACTGAACTTAGATTTAACATGTATGTGTGACTCCAAATTATTAAGGGTATCAATCCAGTTCACCAATGAATCAACTTTACCCCTCCAGACCAAGAACACATTGTCTATATATCTAACATGCAAGTTCAAGTTCAAGGCCCCGAGCAACGTTGACCCTGCCAACTCTAATCCCTCCATCCAGAGTTTTACACGGATGGTTACAAGTACAAGCAAAACCTAAAAAATATCACTAAAGCAGAGAAAGCAGCCTTACAGAGTCTTAAAGATGATACCTCTATCATTATACATGCAGCGGATAAGGGTGCGTCCATAGTGGTACAGAATTATTCTGATTACTAAAACGAAGCATATAGACAACTATCTGATGTTGCCGCAGGCATGATAGATCATAATGTGTATAGGTACATGAATGTCTCCTTTCCTGTTACACCAGTATTATATCTACTTCCTAAGGTGCACAAGACACTGATAAATCCCCCTGGTACACCCACTGTTTCTCCCAGGGGTTCATTATGTTCCCAGGTTGCAGAATTTATCGATTATCACCTTCAGCCTGTTGTCAAAGAATAATTTTCCCACCTATTGGACTCACCCTCTCTGATTAGAAGATTAGTGTACATTGAGTGGTTACAACATGGATATCTGTTGGTTACCATGGATGTTGACAGCCTTTACACCTTGATCTCTCATGTAGGAGGGGTGCAGACTGTCAGATCCATGTTGAGCTTATCGTTGGTATATGCGGGACCCCCCATAGAGTTCCTGCTTGAGCTACTAACTTTCTGTTGGGAAAAAAATATTTCAAATTTGAGAAGGAATTCTTTCTACAAATAACAGGGACTGCCATGGGTTCAAATATGGCTCTGCATATACCAACTTATACATGCTTTGGTATGAAACCTTCATAATGAACACTTTGTCTATTCCTAACATAAAATGATATATATTCATTGGTGAACTGGATTGATACCCTTAATTGATTGATTGCCTTAATGTTTTGCTACCAAAGGGAGTGTGTATTATATGTACCAGATAATGCCCTAACATGGGTGAATGAAGAAAGAAAGTATTAATCCGCCTATAAAATTTTTACCATATTCCGATGAGCAGGAAGTAGGAATCAAATACCATTGTTTAATGATTATGTTTTAGTATTGACAAGCCTATTCTGAATATACAGGAAGGGCTATGATGTTCTTTGTGTTTTTAGTTTTGTTAGTCACTAGGTGGTAGGTTCTATAATTGGCTGTTCCGATGTGCGTTTTCACTATAATTAAACTGCTGTAGCAGTGACGTATTGGGAGTACGCCATATGGGGAGTTGTTATGCTAATTAGCCATGTGCCCGAGAATTGTCTGTAGGCGTATACTAGCAGTGATGGGGTGACACTACATTGGCCCAGCCGGACCGGAAATGACGAGCATAGTTGGTGTAAATAGGGGCGAGTATTGTGTCAGCTTGTGAATGCTTGAAACACAGTTTGGATTACTTATTGCGAAAGGTACCGAAACATCTGGGAGTATTTGTCATATCTATGTGATGTAAATTAAAGTGAATATTCTTCTCAAGACTGGTGAGTGCAGCATCCATTCTTTATAAGGATAAAGGAATTTGTATATATATGTATAAATATATGTGTATTTTTGTATTTATATATGTATATATGTATATATACATGTACGTACATATATACACTTTGGAGCCCTTACAACTCAAATACCTTAAAATAAGAATTTTTGTTCAATTTTAATATTTTAAAATGCATTTTACAATGTATTTACTTTAAATATGTTACATTACAATGTTCATCACATAGTAGAACATGTTCTTTGTATTTTTAAATATATTTATATATAGGTATAGATATTGTTTACAATTATATATATATATATATATATATATATATATATACACAAATAAAAAGAACATGTTCTTCTATGTGAAGAGCATTGGAATGTTAAATATAAATAACTACCATCTGGTTGAGCATGCCATGTCTAAAGTAGTGTCGGGTTAGCTTTCAAGCATTAAAGGGACAGTCAAGTCCAAAAAAAACTTTCATGTTTCAAATAGGACATGTCATTTTAAACAACTTTCCAATTTACTTTTATCACCAATGTTGCTTTGTTCTTTTGGTATTCTTAGTTGAAAGCTAGACGTAGGAAGGCTCATATGATAATTTCTAAGCCCTTGAAGGCCGCCTCTAAACACATGCTTTGTATTTGCTTTTCACAGCAGGGGAGAGCTAGTTCAGGTAAACCCTATAGATAACATTGTGAGCATGCCCGTGGATTGTGGCACTGCACTAATTGGCTAAAATGAAAGTCAATAAATAATAAATAAAATGTCATGTGATCAGGGGTCTTTCAGAAGATGCTTAGATACAAGTTAATCACAGAGGTAAAAAGTGTATCTATCTTTTAAAACAACAAAAATTCTGGTGTTGACTGTTAAGTGTTATTTTTTTTTTTTCAATATACATTCCATTTAAGTCTATGGGGAGAAGAAGTTGATGAAGTCATGATATCTGAAGTTAGCCTGCATTGGGTTTTGCCCATGCACAAACATTTTAATTTTAATACACTCTCAAACCCAAGAGGGTTAAAAGTTTACTTCTAGTGGTGTTTGCACATGAGTGAAACCTCTAAATAGCACACCACTTGTAATCTGGCCCAATGTTAGCAATAGCTGGGAAATAAATATATATATATATATATATATATATATATATATATATATATATATATATATATATATATATATATATAACAAATATGTGAGAGTCAAAAGCAAAAATGTATTTATATATTTATATAATGATAATACAAACACTTAAAGGTTCATTTTAAAAAATGGAGAAAATAAAGTACTGGAGTTGTTTAGACTAACAAAACCTCCACAGTTAGGGAATTCAGCACTCTATTAAAAGAAAAAAAAAATACAAAAGACATGTGACACTGATAGCTATGGTGCAGACTTCAAACAAACCTGTTTATTACCCATAATATGGAAACATCCACAAAACTTCAAGCATAAATGCCTAAATAAAAAGTCCACTTTTCTTAACATGTTAAGGTCTTCGTGCACAACACTGTTCCTGGTCAGGAATAAAGAATGCAAAGTGTCTACTTTAAAAGAGCAAGTCTGCTAAGTAGCAAGAGAGCATGTCTACCCAGTGCAGTATGTGTCATAATCCGGCAACAGAAAATGGACTGCGGTAAGCACCACTCTCTAGGTCCCAGATGAAATGGCAGGAGGCAAAAGAGGAAAATCTTCACTTACTTCCTTACCACTTAGGACCTTACATGTCCCCAGTAACCTTACTTGTACGCCTTGGGAATAGTCAGTGGTTTTAGAGAATTCAAGTAGACGTGTATTTCAACCTCTTTTCCTGCCACTCCAAGATCGCGATTTAGTTTTAATATGTGGTTCTGAAGTCACTCTGGCAGACAATGTTGCAAGAAACTCAGCCATCCCAGATTATACAAGTGGAAAGAAGAAACTGTATACAAACAGTAATAGTGCATCATATGCACACAGTTCACCAACGGCAACAGCTGTAAAGTGTGTTGGAAACGAGTGGAAGTTCCCACGGGTAATAGATAACAAGCCAACATATATGTTTCACCCCTTCACTCTGTGCTTCATGGAACTTCATTATGTATGTATGTATATACATAAATAAAGACAATGTGGGCTAAACGTTTCAATAATAATAATATAAAAAAGAAACATTTCAACAGAATTTTTATTCACGTAGATTATATGGGTACCTTGTTTTCAATTTGGAAAAAAGAATACTTGATATATTTATATATTATTAATGTTACCTTCATATTCTGTAAACTCAGGAAGTTTTCCAGTTAATAGAAATGGCTAACAGTATCAGGAGATTGTGGTTACAAAAACAGTTCCTGTAAGGTGCTAAATTTATCTATTCATAACTTGTTTTTCTAACAATAAATGTGCTTGAAATGTGCCACTGTATAATGGTTTGTGAATATTAATATATATAAAATAATATAAATATTTCTTGTTCTAATAATAATGGAAATAGATTGATTAGTTTGTTGATCTTATATATTTTAATATCCATCATCTGTTATTTATTTATTATTAGCCTAGATTGGCTGAAAAGCCTGTAATGGCTCCCAAATTTCTCAGGTCTTCAAGTTAATTAGAACTGTTACTTAGAAAATGGTAACTTATTACAGGGACTATATAATATGCAGTGAAATACGAGTTTCATTCTATAATAAGCATTAGACTTTAGAACACATGCACCAGCATCTCTTTATTCAGATTAATTGTCAAAACATCTGATCTTACACCAGTTGCATGTCCACAACAATCTCAGTATATCATCTGTATCCCCAAATATTAACTCTAAATCCAGAACATGTTCCCAAAAACCACTGTGTGCAACTGTTTATACAAAATCAGACATTGGGTGCATGTGCAACAACATCTTTATCCCATGTTTATGCCATCAGACCAGATACATATCTCCTGCAACCACTGAATTCCAAATATCCATAAAGCAATACATTTTGAGAGCAGACCAGAGACATCATCAGCAACCTCTGTATGCTGTATGTATGACGAAACATTAGCCCACAACCTGGATAATGAATGTCTATATCAGTTCTATACCTAAATAAGAATCCTAATTACCATAGCAACACTCTAAGGCTAGTTGAATGCCAGTAGCAATTGGGCTGTATTTCTAGCCCTCAGACAAATGCATGCTACAAGAAACTTCTGTAGGCAAATATATTAGCTCTTAGACTAGATGCTTTTCCCTACATTTCCCTTTCCTTCTTCCTTGGTAGTGGTTCTCTGCACAATCTGCATTATGGCAATCAATTCAGCACTGCCCCAGTGTAGCAACCTTATATTTTTATTTGAGTAGTAATATAATAATATAAATGCAAACAAGAGAATTAAATAGAAAAAATCTTGGCCCCAAGCCCTTTATAGGAACACTAAAGTAAAAATTAAACTTTCATGATTCAGATATAGCACACAAGTGTAAAAAACTTTCCAATTCACTTCCATTATCATAATGTGCACAATCTTTAAATGCACGCTTTCTGAGGCAACAGCTCCTACTGAGTTCACAAGAACTGTTGGTGCAATGATAAATGCCGACTGCTTTATCAATGTGCGGCAGACATGATATGCTACATTGTATCATGTCCGCTCGCACATTAATAAATATACCCCTAAGAGTTCCCCACGCATGCCCATAGAACCACCACTAGGTCAGTCAAACTAAAAGTGGCCATACTACAGCCCAGTAATTTTATTTTTATTTTCAAAGTATTCTACAGAACTTTACTTCCATTTCATGATCTTATAGTTAAAAATTTAGTAGTGATACCACATTACCCAACCATCTTTCCCCATATACAATACACTTAGTGCCCAACTCCAGAGATTCTCATCTGAGATGTGTACCAGATATTTAGGACTCTGCCATGTGCCAGAAATTCTTGTCTCACCTCTGTTTTAACCTCACTCTATCAACTCCAAAGGTATCTGTCTCAGCCTGCTCCTGTAACCCTTGCTTCAGCTGTGTAACAGAGATTCCTGTCTCCACCGTATACCAGAAATACCAGTCTCAGCAATGTACCAGAGGTACTTGTCTCGGTTGTGTGCATTTATAACTGTCTCAGCATGCTCCAGAGATCCTTGTATCACCATGGTCCAGAGATACCTGCCTTAGCCTGCAGAATATCTATCTCAGCCTGCTCTATAGGTACCTGTCTCAGTATGTTCCAGAGGTACTTGTCTAAGTCAGATCCAGAGGTACCTTTCTTCCTGTGATATCTGTGTCAGCCTGCTGTAGAGTTGCCTGTCTCATCCAATCCCAGTTATTCCTGTTTTAGCCTTATTAGTGACTGCATATTCCCTACATTGTCTGGTCTCAGATAATATGTTTAAGCCTATTTTACAAAGACACTTCATTTTCTAATCACACTCTGTTTTTGAACCTGTTGGGGTTAAGTTTAATAAAGTATGCCAAAGTCTAAAAAAGTGTACTGATACTTCAGGCTCTGTTTCAGACCACTAATAGTGAGCTCCATTTCCTGAAACCACAACTATTCATGTTCCAGTTGTGTCATTATATATGTCTTGTCTGGGATGATATATACTTTGAAGAGCTCCCAAATGTTCCGTATTTTGTTATTGTCCTGGTTTGACACTACTATTCCACAATGCTTCTCTCCATTTTTATGTATCTCTTAAAGTGATACTAGGGACCTAGTAAACCCTGTCTGTTTCACCAGGCTCATGCCCAATTTATCCAACCATGTGAAGAATTACCCAGTCTTTTCTTCAACCCCCAGGCCTAATTGCAATATATTTTAACTGGCCATAATTATTTCTATCTTTTTTTTCTTTGTAAAATTCCAATTTAACCCTTTTAGTTCTTTCCACAAATAAACAAAAACATTTAAATGCATTGTGTAGCTGTTCTAGCTGATAGCCCCGTGAGTCTAAAATTAACTTAGATCTGCAAAAGCTAATGTGAAAAAAATCCAACAAAATATGCAGCGAAGGAGATAAAAATAATTCTCTTCTACAAGATAACATCTAATCCAATAATTATCATGCAATTTGAAGTTTCTAAGCACTTATTTACTACAATATATAAACACCATTGCCACAATTTTCCAATAACATCTAAATTCTGCTGAAGATCTCTTTGTGTAAACATTAAAGGAGTAATTCTATAAAAAGCCACACTGCTGATTTTGCAAGTTGCTAAAATCTTACAACATGTAAAAGATTTCATTTAATAACATTTAAAATGCCAACGCTGTTCTAAAAAATGTTTAAACCTTGAAAAAAGTTTAGATTATTAAATTATTTGATAACTATATTCTTTTTTTTATAATGATAAATATATTAAATATATCAATATAAATTATAATATATAATGATTTATTTGAAGTGTCAATAGATTTCTTAGCACTATAAAAATAGGTGCAATATGCAGTGGCAACATTTAAAAAAGACATTATTATTATTATTATTATTATTATTATTATTATTATTATCAGTTACTTGTAGAGCGCCTAGATGGTACTACCCGTAAGTTGTCAACTGTTGTAGATCAACTTGCATGGAGGTGATTTACAGGACAGCTGTACTTGTGAGTTTACATGCTATATATTATAACCAACATTAATTAATATTGTTTAAAAACAAGGTTAATAACTGACTCTAAATTTTAGAAGAGCAGATATTATCTATACCAAATTATGGTGAAGAGGGGATATGGCTTTAGAGATTTAGGGGTAGATTTATCAAGCAGCGGGTGCTGCAATCTACCCCCTTAGTTTCAGGTTTCCCTGAAACTGAAGTTAAGAAGCAGCGGTCTTAACTCATCCGTCACCTCTGAGGGGGCGGACAGCAATCATCCTGATCAGATACGATCAGGATGATTGACATCCCTTGCTAGCGGCTGATTGGCCGCAAATGTGCAGGGGGCAGAATTGCACCAGCATTTCACGAAAAATGCTTGTGCCATGATAAATGCAGACAGCACATGCTGTCAGCATTTATCGATGTGCGGCCGACATGATACACTACAGCGGGTCATGTCCACCTGCACAATGATAAATCGGCCCCTTAAATTAGAGAGGTGATGACAAAAGTTGTAAACCTATGTTAAAGGGACAATCTAGTCAAAATTAAACATTCATAATTTAGATAGGGCATGCAATTTTTAACAACTTTCCAATTTACGTTTAACATCAAAGTTGCTTTTTTCTCTTGGTATTCTTTATTGAAAGCTAAACTTATGCTAATTTCTAAGCCCTTGAAGATTTCTTTTTATCGCAATGCATTTTGACAGTTTTTCATAGCTAGACAGTGCTAGCTCATTTGTTCCATAATTATGACATTGTGCTCCCTCCCATGGAAATATTTATGAGTCAGCACTGATTGGCTAAGATGCAAGTTTGTAAAAAGAACTGAAATAAGGGGGCAGTCCACAGAGCCTTAGCTACAAGGTAATCACTGAGGGAAAAAGTGTAATAATATAACTGTGTTGGTTATGCCAAATGGGGGAATGGGTAATAAAGGGATTATCTATATTTTTAAACAATAAAAATTAGACTGTCCCTTTAATGTTAAGTCTGCATACCTCCCAAAATTTCCCTATGACTGTCCAGAATTGGGAAGCCTATGGCTTAATCAGGAAGATCTGTAGGTGAGTCACTGCTTTCATAAGACAGAGACAGAGCACAGCTCACAAACTATGACAATCTGATGTTATTATATGACAATATACAAATTATATAGAACAAAACAGGTTCTTAATTTCACTGCATAGTATAACATTTCAATAAATAGATTTCAGTATTAGTTAAAAACATTTATGATGATACATGTGTACAGAATAACTGTTTGTAGCAGATCAACTGGTTGCCAACACATGTTGCCAAGGAAGTGGCCCTTCATTTCTCTTGGAAAGGTATTAAATGGAGAGTTTGATTAAACAGTCATTATTTTTTTCTTTCAGGTAAAAGAGCTGATTACTTTGGGGCAATGCCCTGCAAAAGGCCCTTTTAAGGGCTATTTGTAATTTAGTGTAGGGTAGGGCTTTTTTTTATTTTGGGGGGCTTTTTTATTTTGTTAGGGGGATTAGATTAGGTGTAATTAGTTTAAAAATCTTGTAATTATTTTATTATTTTCTGTAATTTAGTGTTTTTTTCATACTTTATATATTTTTTTTAATTATAATTAAATGTATTTAGTTTAGGTAATTAATTTAATTGTAGTGTAGTGTTATGTGTAATTGTATCTTAGGTTATTTTTAATTTTAAAGGTAAATTTGTCTTTATTTTAACTAGGTATTTAATAACTATTGTACCTAGTTAAAATAAATACAAAGTTGCCTGTAAAATAAAAATAAACCCTAAGCTAGCTACAATGTAACTATTAGTTATATTGCAGCTATCTTAAGGTTTATTTTATTGGTAAGTATTTAGTTTTAAATAGGAATAATTTAGTGAATTTTAGTAATTTTATTTAGATTTATTGTAATTATATTTAAGTTAGGGGGGGTTAGGGTTAGTGTTAGACTTAGATTTAGGGGTTAATAACTTCAATATAGTGGTGGTGACATTGGGGGCAGCAGATTAGGGGTTAATAAATGTAGGTAGGTGTCGGCGATGTTAGGGCTTAATAATATTTAAATAGTGTTTGCGATGCGGGAGTGCGGCGGTTTAGGGGTTAATATGTTTATTATAGTGGCGGCGATGTCCGGTTCGGCAGATTAGGGGTTAAAATTTTTATTTTAGTGTTTACGATATGGGGGGCCTCGGTTTAGGGGTTAATAAGTAGTTTATGGGTGTTAGAGTACTTTTTAGCACTTTAGTTAAGAGTTTTATGCTACGGCGTTGTAGTGTAAAACTCTTAACTACTGACTTTAAAATGCGGTACCAGTCTTGACAGGAGAGGGTTTACCGCTCACTTTTTGTCAGACTCGTAATACCGGCGCTATGCAAGTCCAATTGAAAATGTAGGATACGCAATTGACGTAAGCGGATTTGCGGTATTTCCGAGTCTGGCCAAAAAAGTGAGCGGTGAGCTTGTCATTTCAAGACTCATAATATCAGCGGGCGGCCAACGCTGCTTTTTAACCCTAATGCAAGACTCGTAATCTAGGCGCATGCTTTTTACCACTATCTCAAAGAGTCAATCACAATTAAAGGCTGCATGTTTATATACTGTTTTGTGCTGAATTTAACAAAAGTGTCATTTAGTGTCCTTAGCACTGAATTACAGTTACTACCTGACAAGTTTTTTGCATGCTGCTAAAATGGGATGCTGAGGTATTTACATTGTGTGGTAAATAGAAGACAATTGTTTTGAACTTATGTAAACGCAGCCTTAGGACTTAAAGGGACATCTGACACCTGATGAAAATCAAACACCTGATGAAAATTGCAGAAACCTACTTTTTCTTACAAATAAAAATAAAATAATTACTGCTGTTTATTTTATCTGTTCCTCTTACCCCAAACTTTTGAAAGGGATTGTTTTGAAATACAGTGTTGAGCCAGTGCTTGATTTCCTATGTAAGCTGCCATATTGTAGCGTGCGTTACAGGGGCACAATAGTCACATAACACAGCATATTGGTTGTTACATACAGTACTAAGAGGAATAACATTTGCCTGCAGCATGTGAGCTGCAGTGTCAAAAGACACATATTTATTTCTCAGTCAGGGTGTAAATAGATTTCATTTCCCAGTCTACGTATATAATATACATTATGCAGCAGGATTTAAATAAAATGCTAAGTACAGTACTTCTGTTTTTAACTCCCCCTGCAGTTTTATTTTTTTCAAACTCCCACATGTTTTATACTCTAAGCAGAGCGGTTCAGGCACTGTTTTCATTGTCAATTACTGACATGCTGTAGGAGGGGAAGAGGGAGGAGGAACAGTAATTATTTTATTTTTATTAATAAGAAAAAGTAGGTTTTGGGGATTATTAAAAGACAAGTGTTAAGGGTCCCTTTAAGATTGTAGAAAGTCTCAAGAGTATACAGTATGTAAATTTCAGACCTGCTTGACATTTATTAAGGTAATTTACAAAGCTAAATACAATAATTACAGCACAAACATTTAAAAAATAAGAGATATAGGGGCTGATTTATTAAGCAGCTGTTGCTTATGAAACAGCAGTTAAGAAGCTAACTCGTCCACAACCTCTGAGGTGGCAGATTGCAATCATCTCGATACGATCGGGATGATTAACACCCCCTGCTAGCGGCCGCAAATATGCAGGGGCGGTATTGCACAAGCATTTCACCAGAAATGCTTGTGCAATGATAAATGCCAACAGCGTGTGTTTACTATCCATTACTTAATATGAGTTCCTTAAAGGGACAGTCTACACCAGAATTGTTATTGTTTTAAAAGATAGATAATACCTTTTTTATCCATTCCCTAGTTTTGCGTAACCAACACAGTTATAGTACTACACTTTTTAACTCTGTGATTATCTTGTATCTAAGCATCTACAAACTGCCCTCTTATTTCAGTTTTTTTGACAGACTTGCATTTTAGCCAATCAGTGCTGACTCCAAGGTAACTCCATGCATGTGAGTACAGTGTTATCTATATGACACACATGAACTAACACCCTCTAGTGGTGAAAATCGGTCAAAATGCATTCAGATAAGAGGCGGCCTTCAAGGTCTAAGAAATTAGCATATGAACCTCCTAGGTTTAGCTTTCAACTAAGAATACCAAGAGAACAAAGCAAAATTGGTGATAAAAGTACATTGGAAAGTTGTTTAACATTATATGCCCTATTTTAATCATGAAAGTTTATTTTGGACTAGACTGTCCCTTTAAGGCTTCTAAAATATTTAGCTGGGGCTGCCATGTATTAGGAAGCTGGCCCTCACTGTTTTAATATATTCTACAATATGTCATATATTATTGCATACAGAAATATGTTCAATTGTGTGTATGTTTATGTCTGTAATATATTACAAAAACTATTTGTATGTAAATTGGGTGAACTGAACTAAGCCCCTCTCAATATCTATCTTTTCAGCTTCTCCACATTCACCAGTTCCTATGGCTATGCAGCTGATTCACAAATAAAAATTGGAGTGGACTTTAGTAAATCAGCTGTATAAAATGGCTCTGGAATTGGAAAGGCTGAAAGAGTGCATAAAAGTAGTTATTAATATTTCATAAGCTATTTTACAGTAGATAAATCAATGGTAGGCAACCAGTATCATTCAAATGACTGCATGTTGCTTAAGTGTTGTTTAACCTATACATTGACATTTATATTGAATCTGCTGCAAACATATTTACAACAAGATAGGGGTGGGGATAATAGTAGGTTAAAAGAGGAGAAGGAAACTTTTTTTAGTTATTCATTATTATTATAATTTATGTGTAGAGATCAAACAGATTCTGCAGCATTTTAAACATAGGTATAATATAGAAAAGGTAGGATGTATAAAATTCAAATTATGTACCAGATGAATGGGTAGACTATAATATTAATGAGACAGTCTACACCAATTTCCCTATAACTGCATATAATAGACACTAGTATAAAGAAGAATATGCACAGATACTGACACAAAAATACAGTATAAGACCTTTTTAAAAACTTACTTAGAAGCTCCCAGTTTAGCACTAGTGATGAGGTTAGGCTGGACACCCAGTGAAAAGGGTTGAAAACACAGAAAGAACAGACCCTCCCCCCTTCCCTGCATATGAAAAGATCCATTATGGAAACAGGAGCAAGCAGATATCTGAAGACTTCAGTCTACATCTGATACTTTAGGGCATGGTTCGGACTCTGAAAATCAGCACAATGCGGTTAAAAAAAGCAAAAAATCTACCAGATGGGCTATATAAATGGATCATCTACTAAACATTTATGCAAATAAATATTTAGTGTACAATGTCCCTTTAAGTGGTGCAAACTCCTGACCACAAAAAGCCCCCTCCTCATTCCTTTACCTCTCACTTCACTTGCATAGAACTTTTAAAATATATTAAAAAATCCAGGCAGCTGGTACCTGTGGAGATTTAGGGGCTACAAGTATGGAGGGAAGGACTATCCTCCCAGATCCACCATTGCATGGAGGTAAACTATAAGTGTTTTGTGATGCACAAAAGTGATATATTTAAAGGGACACTGAACCCAAATTTTTTATTTCGTGATTTAGATAGAGCATGCAATTTTAAGCAACTTTCTAATTTACTCCTATTATCAAATTGTCTTCATTCTCTTGGTATCTTTATTTGAAATGCAAAAATGTAAGTTTAGATGCCGGCCCATTTTTGGTGAACAACCTGGGTTGTTCTTGCTGATTGGTGGATAAATTCATCCACCAATGAACAAGTGCTTTCCATGGTCCTGAACCAAACAAATAGCTTAGATGCCTTCCTTTTCAAATAAAATTAGCAAGAGAACGAAGAAAAATTGATAATAGGAGTAAATTAGAAAGTTGCTTAAAATTGCATGCTCTATCTGAATCATGAAAGAAACAAAATGGGTTCAGTGTCCCTTTAATTTGATTGTAAAACATGAAAGACTTTATAGCTGAATTAACTACCAGTTCCCAATCCCTAACACTGATTAGAAAATTGCATTATTGTAGGAAATATCAAAGGTAATCTGTATATGTTTTATATTTGGTAAATGTTAAAAACTATTTATATACCCTGTTCTGAACAGTATATTTTGTGGTCACACCTAATTTTATATTTTGACATAAAAAAGATAGATTACGAGTGGAGCGGTATTAATCATTCACACGTTAAATTTGCTAGTAGTAATTTTTTCTGCATGTGTCGAATTGCGTGCATATTACAAGTTGACAGTAAAATGTTTTTGCCCAAGCACTAGCTTGATGCCGCAAAAGAGTCAAACTTCAAATATCAGGACCGCGTTAACGTATTCCCCATAGACTTCAATGGAGCGTAAAAAGTGTGAAAAAACACCCTTACTCACCCTTAATATTTCACATTCCAATGTCCTTCACATAGAAGAATATTTTCTGTTTATTCTAAAATTAAAATTAATATATATATATATATATATATATATATATATATATAACACACAGAGAAAACCCAGCACTCACTTACAAGCTCTCAGCTAAGATTTAAAAGCAAAAATGGAAAGGTTAGTCACCGCATCTGGCCAAATGGGACAAGCTCAGGTACCACGTCAAGGTCCTCTCCAATACCTAAGACCCTAAAACAGCCACACAATGCAAGCTTAAGTTGTATTAATTTGTTTTGTAATTTTCCCTATGGTTCTTGCACCCAGACCTGTCTGGGGTTAACTGCTTGTGGCTCTGGGGACAGCACAGCTTCCTGTGAGTGCCAGTGGCACCCAGGGCTGAGCATGTTGCAGGGTCACAGGATGTGTACCCGGTCCGGTATGAGAGTGCAGTTCCCTTCCGTGTTTTGTATATATATATATATATATATATATATATATATATATATATACTGTATATATATATGTTTTTTTTATAAAATATATATATCTATAAATCTGTATTTATGTGTTTATATGTGTATATATGCCTGCAACTATATATATATACACATATAATTAAATAAATACATATTTACACATATATAAATATATACATATATATATATATATATATATATATATATATATACATACATATGCATATATATATACATACATATGCATATTTAGACATGTGTATGTATGTTTCTGTATGTTTAAGCTCTTTGCATGCCTTTTCTTTCCAACACCTGAGATCTAATATCTTTGAGACCTTATAACTTTTTTATGAAGCGTGGCGGAATCTGTTGGCACTCTACAAATAACTGATAATAATAATACGTAATTTTTTAAAATAATTTTTATTAGATAGTTTTATTATGAGTGCAACTGAACATTTAAATGTTTTTTATGTGTTTTCTGCAACTTTTTTGACTCGTATAACAGTTAAAGGGATATGAAACCCAACATTTTTGTTTCAAGATTCAGATAGAACATGCAATTTTAAACAACTTTCTAATTGACTTCTATTATCATTTTTCTTTGTTCTTTTTGTGCCTTTTGTTGAAAAGTAGGAACCTATGCATAGGAGCCAGCCTTTTCTGGAGCATGATTTGGCAGCAGTTTTGCAAGAATGTTATCCATTTGCAAAAGCACTTCAACACAGAAAGAAAAATGTTTGGGTTTCCTAACCCTTTAGCCAGAGCTCTGACGTTGCACTATCCCTACACATGTTAAATTAAATTGCGATCAAGTGAACATGTTTACTTTCAACTTGTAAAACGTGTGCTACATCCGACAAGCACAAAGACCAGCCAACTGTTATCGTGTTGTTGTGGTTGTAAGAATGTTGCATCTCTGTAGACATGAATTACTTTTTATTCATAGCAGCATTCATTATATGACCTTATCAAATGCTTAAAGATTATCTGATATCCTATATGAATATTTCAATATACCCTGAACAATTGCAACCATTAAATACAGTCATCACTTCCAAAAATAATTTGTTAGCTTTTAACAAAAGTAAAAAAAAAAAAAAAACATTGAATTATTCAACACCTTGTAGGTGCATTTTCATTTCCTAAACATACCGCAGTATACAGCAACAGATATCTGATGAAACCTTGCTAATAGAATGTAGCGTGCAGACATAATCTTTCTGTCTTTTGTTTTCCTATTGTATCTTTAACAAGAGCGTATCCAGTAACAAGATTACAAGTGTGTGCTAGATTTTAATGATACATTTTAAACATCATATCTTTTGTTTGTACAAAGCAAAAAAAATATTATTTGAAGACAATTATTGAATGTAAAATCTTTTTTTTTTTTGTGTATGAAAATAGAAAAGAGATATTCATAAAGAAAACATCTTGTACCAAAAGATATTCCTGCATTCACTGAAATCTATACTGTTTCAAACTCTATACACTCTTTACTTGATTATCTTTCCTTCAAGACTGTTTTCTCTCTTTGTCTCGCTCTGTAACTGTCTCTTTGTATCTCTGACAATTTTTCTCTTTCTGACCTTTTCTGTTTCCATTTTCTCCTCTTCCTATCTTTTCATTACCCTCTCTCCATGTCTGTTTTACCAGTTTTGGTTTTGAACCTAACATACATAAATTCTCTTGTTTCCCTGGTTTTGTTGGACTTCATCTTAGTTGTTCTCCATTTTTTTTTTACATCTCTTAATACACTGTTTTTACACTGTCTCCTCACTCTTTTCTATTGAAATTAGGCCACAGTTTGCTACAGGATTGCTATTGATATGAACAGGGGTTTTCAAATAGACTAATCATTGCAATGGCAATATCCTAGCTGCCATAATACGGCAAGGGGTGATAACTCTATTTACTCTTTGTGTCTACAGTAATGTTGTTCATGCAGCAAAGAAATAGGCAACAATTCCAGAGAGTTTTGAAACATATTGTAAAGCTGCTTACAGGCTTAAACCTAAATTGCAAAAATATTGAAACAAGTTTTTTGCTTATTGTACGTTAACATTAGGCGATGACAGTTGCTAGTCATTTTCAATTACTTTTTATAGTAAAATATATTCAGCTTGTTTTTATTATATAAATGACTGCACATTATTTGGTGCAATTTATTGTAATACATAGTTATCAAATTTATGGGTTTTTCCAATTATGACTTTTTTCTGGGCTTTATAATCACTGCCTTCAAGGTGTTAAATTCCATTCAAGACTGGTAAAATTGGGTAGGGCTACACTTTGTGGACACCAATATAGATCAATCATCCGTGAATAAGGTTCACACTGACATTCATGTACTTTATGAACTGATATTTTTATAATGATAAAAGCTTTGTGTGCCAAGTTCCTTATGACTGATTTTTGACAACTTGATAAATGGGGCCCTAAAACTCAATGCAGGAATTGCAGAAATAAACAATCCTCTACATAGTCTAAAAAAGACTTAGGATCAGCACATCTCCTCAGCATCATGATGTAGATGCAACATCTTCCAGTCTTCCCTCAATAAGCCCAAGCAATTGTCCTCAATGCAAAGAAGTGAAGGTGGCACTCATCAATAAAAGCGAACCTGTATTAGAAATACAAACTCCTTTGATCCAATAGTGTTATCAAAGGAGGTTCTATTCTTCACCCCTATACAGGCAGAAAATTAAATATACTTGGACACTTTACATGTAATTCCACATATGTGATGTATTCCCTTAAATGCTCATGTAGGCTTTTGTATGTAGGAGAGACCATCCAAAAAATTAAAGATCTGATTTGTCAACACAAATTCACTATCAGGAATGAATATAAAGCTCAACTGTCTGTTCCTGCCCATTTCCTTGAAATTGGCCACCAGGCGGGTCAGCTTAGATTCATGGACATTGATAGGGCCCAAAAGAAACTAAGAGGGGGTGATAGGTTTAAGGACCTTCTTCATAAAGAAGCCAAGTGGATCTGCTGATTAAACACAATGCACCCCAAAGGTCTTAATAGACATTTTAATTTACTTTATCTAGGGCTTAGCTACCACGGATCATCTTATACATGTACAGTATGTATTATATTGAAGGTAGATAAAACAGTTTGATATGTTAAGTGATAGTATTACTCTGTCCCTTTAAATTGAGCATTTAGATGCTTTTGCTTCTATTAGGTGTTCCTATCCTATGATAGCCTGAAAGGAGGGGGTTAAGTTTTGTGGTAATTTGATAATCCTCTACATGGTGTTTTATTTAGTATACTATGCTCATCATAGACCTTCTACAATAATAAACCTTAAATACAACATCTACAATTTATTACATTATGAACAGATTGTTCCCAGTCCCCTTGTTATTGCCATAGTTTTACATGATCCCCCAAACAAAACCTCTCTAATATTTAGGGAACTCTGTCTGTATAACCCCCAGTTGAACCTACTAACACCTAAGTATGTTTTAACCAAAGCACACACTCTCCTAATACCAAATTTAATACCTAAGGAATACCTTTTAATACTTTTACTTATACTTGTATTATGTTACCCATGGTTGAGGCACGTTCTATAAGAACAATTTTGACATATCAGTTTTAACATTAAAAGCATAGCTTTAATGAGCTGCACTTTCTTGGAAAAGTATCATTTAAAAAAATGATAGTGTTATAGGACACTTAAAATGCATTGCTTGTTAGAATTACATTTGTGTCTATATCTATTCATTAGGCGGTATCTTCTATTTGTCACATGTTACAGAGGGTTTTTATACAACCATTCAATAGAGTAGAATAGCATAATCAACAAATTCATAATAAAAACACAACACAATAGCACTTGGAGTGAATTTTAAAAAAGTAGTAGATTTTTTATGACATATTTCAAAACTTACTTCATTTTGTCAGCTCCCTGTATCATGTGATAGCCATAAGCCAATCACAGACTCATATATATGTATACACTGGAAAATCTTGCACATGCTCTTTAAGGGCTCCATTTATCATTGTTTTGAGAAATCCGACTTTGAGTTCTCCTATAAGTTCTCTGCAGCTCGCCCTCTGCGAGGCGCACTTGTGTGCCAATATTTATCAAAAAATGGGTCGTAGTATTACTCTATTTTCCAAAGTCGAGATGCAGCGTATTGATAAATGTCAACTGTATTATTATATATGCACCTAATTTATCATTTCTTCATCGTAAAAAAGCGTATAATTTTGTTCTTTTTTCTTTTTTATTACTGAAATTATATGTTTTCTAAGTCTCTTTATCATATTTTATTACATTTATTAATTATATAAATGTAATATAATGTAATTTCTTTATATTAACCATTATTTTAAACCATGTTTTAATTAAATAAATCTGTGAAAACATTTTTATGTTTAAAGTTATATAAATTACAATCTGAATTTAACAAAGCTACACATTACAAAGTCTGTTTTTTGGTTTATCTACTTTACACACCCCCTGCAGACCCTTTGACTCCTATTCTATAGACTTGAAATTTTGACACATGTCTTACATTGAGCTCTAATCTTGTTACCTTTTCATTGATAAGATGTTTAACTTTATTAAAGACAGTAATTAATTGGACGACAAATGGTTATATTTAAATCATATATTCATTTATTATAAATATTAAAGAAATAAAAAATATCACATTCATAAAGTTTTTAATAAGACACAAATCCAGTTTTTAAATTTTTTCATATTTCAGTCTCATTTTCCTGACTGTAGAGAGACTCTCTCTAAAAAAAATGAAGTAAATGCAATGTTCTCCATAGTGGATATGGAAAACTTTGGAGGTCGTAATTGTAGCAGAAGATTAGGTTCTCCTATGGCGCAAAATAATGATAAATAGGAAATTTGGCGATCAGTCAGTCGATTTTCTAAAAATACAACTGATATAGCGCAGTTTTAAACTTCATTTGGCGCACATGTGCACCTTGGCGAGCTCGAATAGAGTGGTCAGATTTGTAGGTCGTAAATCAGTTTTTTTGGTCGTATAAATAGGAGATAATTTATGACGGCATATTAATAGGCTCAAATGTAGGAGAATTGCAATGATAAATGGAGCCCCAAGAGCTGGTGGCTCAGAAAGTGTGCATATAAAAAAGACTAAGCACAGTTTGATAATGTATGAAGTAGTTTGGAAAGTCTCCTAATACTGCATGCCCTGTCTGAATCATGAGAGATAGATTTTTATTTTAGTGTCCCTTTAAGTATTATTTTTTAACAGATAATCTTGTAATTAATAAAATAGCATTTTTCTGCTTAAAGTAGTGGTTCTCTATTCATCAACACACCTTTGAGGCATTGGGGGCCGATTTATCAAGGGCTGAATGGTCCTTGGTGCCCCTGTTTCCACACGACCTCTGCTCCTTAACTGGTCCGCCTGCTCTGAGCGGCAGACAGCAATCAACCCGATTATATACGATCAGGTTGATTGACATCGCCTGCAGGGGGTGCCATTGCACAAGCAGTTTACCAGAACTGCTTGTGCAATTTTAAATGCCGACAGCGTATGCTGTCAGCATTCAACAATGTCTGTCGGACATGATACGCTACAGCGTATTATGTCGGACAGACATTGATAATTCGGCCCCATGGCCATAAATATGCATTTCCTTTCAGTTTTATTATCAAGTTTAACAGTTTTAACTTTTTTCATGCACAAATAATTTAATATTTCTTAATTGCTGCTCTTTAAAATGAACAATATAATATTTTTTGAGTATAATGTCCTTTTAAGAACAGATTTCTTTTAATAACTGTGCTATAGCTATACTCTGTATTTGTTAAGGTTTAACTGAGACATTGTTCTCATACTTATTTTATATGCTATCTTTTATTAATTTTGCTCATGATTTATCTTTTTTTGCCGTCTTTAATGGCATGCAAGGAATATATTTTTATCTGCTATTGATCTATAACTATATATTCCTTAATGCTAAAATCTTATTATATAGTAGTGTATCCAATTATTGTCATTTAAATTTTCAACAATTTATTAGAAAGTGTATAATTATAGCCTGTGCAGGATTTTTTTTATTGTGTTTTATGTAACTGAATTCTATTATATAAGTGTTTCTTATTTAATAATTTCCTGATCCAGCTATTTTGAGGGAGGACAGAGTAAGTTACCATTATTTTATTTAAAAAATGTTAATATTGTTATAATTTTATAAACATTTTTTGAGAGGTGGCTAGTCAAAAACAAACCATTTGATCATTATAGATTTTTTTCCCTTTGTATTTTTTTTATTTCATTTTGTTTTGAGGAAGAAAGATACAACTCATGCCATTGTAAAGTGAGAACACTGATCAGCACCGCCATCAGGGGGTTAAAGGAGTAGGACTAAAGATTAAAGGTTGGTGGATCCGGGGGGCTTGGTGGGCCATAAGTGCAAAAACACTGCACAGTTTGATTTTTTGTGGCTGACAGTAAAAATCAAACTGTTATATCATGCCATTCCCTCTGTTAATCTATGTGCACGCCACATGCATTTTAGGGGGGGGGGGGGGTTAAAGAAATATGAAACCTAATTTTGTTTCTTTCATAATTTAGATAGAGCATGCAATTTTAAGCAACTTTCTAATTTACTCCTATTATAATTTTTTATTCATTCTATTGGTATCTTTATTAGAAAAGCAGTAATGCAAGCTTAGTAGCCGGCCCATTTTGAGTTCAGCACCTGGGTAGCGCTTGCTAATTGGTGGATAAATGTAGCCACCAATTGGCAAGCACTACCTAGTGTGCTGAACTAAAAACGGGACGGCTCCTAAGCTTACATTCCTGTTTTTTTTTCAATTAAAGATACCAAGAGAACGAATACAAATTGATAATAGGAGTAAATTAGACAGAAATACAATGGGTTTTATATCCCTTTAAGGCAGAAGACTATTGTAGCAAAGTGGCGGAAATCCTGGTTCCGGGCTGCAGGTAAGAGGGGCCTGCCGCCTATCCACAGTTCCACAATGTAAGATGGACAAGGCAGTGGCGTCATTAGGGGGTGGCTGACAGTAGATGGAGCCCCAAATGAAACATTTTTTTACCATCTTACATAAATTAAACATTACATTTTAGCATGCAGCATTAATCATGCAAATTACATGATTGCTGCATGCTAAAATAAAATAGATTATTTCTATAAGATGTAATGCATGTTTTCCCTAATGCACTACTCACTGCGTGCATGCATGGACTGATGTATCCCCTGGGACATAGTTTATACAAAGGTGGGGCTCAGAAGGAGAGTGAGGGGCAGCAATGAGGCTGCTGTGTTCCCTGAGGATATGCTGCTTCCTTTCTGGTCTGGAGCTTTCCCGGAAGGATCCCACTCTCTCATGGATAGATTTAACCACCACACTGGAGGACAAAATTACTTTATACCTCTCACTAGGATCTATATACTTTATACCTCTAACTAGGATCTATATACTTTATACCTCTAACTAGGATCTATATACTTTATACCTCTCACTAGGATCTATATACTTTATACCTCTCACTAGGATCTATATACTTTATACCTCTCACTAGGATCTATATACTTTATACCTCTCACTAGGATCTATATACTTTATACCTCTCACTAGGATCTATATACTTTATACCTCTAACTAGGATCTATATACTTTATACCTCTAACTAGGATCTATATACTTTATACCTCTCACTAGGATCTATATACTTTATACCTCTCACTAGGATCATTGAATTCCTCTCCCCAGGACTGGATCCCAAATCCATCAGTGGGCTAGAAGTTCACTCAGTGAATTATTATTTTGTTGCATTGCCAGCTTTACTGACTTATCCATTTTGCATTCCATTGTGTTCAGTTCTCTCTTCTACATGATCCTTACATATTTTAGTCACTACATAAAAGGAGGAGGGGGGCCCTGACTAATGGTTTAGGGGCCCCAAAATTTCTAGAAGCGGCCCTGACACTGATGATGTCACAGATGACACATTAAGTGATTTTTCCAGTATCATTGATTGTGCTAGATGTATAGCATTATCACTTGTGCTATTAATTATATTTAAAATAAAAAAAACTTTCAGGAGAAATTAATGTTCTAAAATACTTGGATTTTTACAAACCTCATTTTTTTTAATGTGAGATATTTAAACTTACGCCATACAAGCTTTAATTTGTCAAATAATAATAATAATAATAATAATAATAATAATAATATTAAAAAACATGTTCAGGTTCTTTACATAAAGCAATTAAATATTTAAAAACAAATATAGCAAAATATAGTTTTAAGAAAATAACAAGTACAATAGTAACAAATATTTATATTAATGCAAAAAAAGTATGTTGTGAATCCATAATACTGAGTATAATTATGAATGAAACGATAATGTTAAATAAATATTTTGCTGTTTTTATTTTAAACAAAAGCAAAGCTATAATCACTGTTTACCAATTTAGTAAAAAAAAAACTATTTTTAAGCAAAAACAAAGTGTAAATACAGTATTCTCCTTTTAATTTTATTCAAATCCTTTTAAAATATTTTTGACATGATAAAGGGAAGACGTTGCATCTATAGGGGGTCCACAATGGCATGGAAAAGTAGAATAAATACATATCTTAATCTAGAAATAAGGCAAAAAACCGTAAAACACTTCTATCTCAAGAAAAAAAGACATCTTTTGTTCCAGCTTTTCTAGACTTTATATTAGTAGTACATTTATGTTTATAAATTAGCTTGATGTGCATGATGACATTACTTTTTATGATAGATCATACCAATTAGTGATATAGCATGTATTATATCCTTAATTAACATTTATTGTCCTAATAAACCTTATAAACAATGCCAAACTACGGTGTGAGCCTGCATTTTATGCTTCAAACATATTTAAAAAAACAAAATAATATAAGCACATTGATGCCACACCTGGTTTTACAAAAATGCCAAATTAAATTTAAAAGAGATAACATGATAGATATATTTTATAAATATTCTCCATATTTCTTTAAATCTGAGTCCTACTGACTGTAATGTATAGCATTACCCAACATGCAATAGTTTAATTATGACAAAATAGAAATTACACATGTATTGGGATTATGTAGATAAGCATCAACATAATATTTGTTAGTTTTTTTAAAGAGCTTTCTTAAGAAAATTCAATTTGCTATACAATAGAAATGACAAATGAGAGCAATCAACAATCATGTTCAGTACACAACTCATATATACAATGTTATTCAATACACATAAAGAAAACAAGAACGATAAGCTGCTTTAAGATTGTTTTGCATGTTTACGTATGGCCAGTTCCATGTGCGTTATGTCAGCACATCAGCATCCTGAATATTGAAAAGTTCAGTGAATTGTCCATTCAATATTGGAAGCTCTGTTTTTGTTTTATGTTAACAACTGTAACAGATTTATATTCAACAATAAACATATAAACAATTTGGTCTTTGGTGTTACTTTCATTGTGCAACTGTTACATTGTTTGAATAAGATCTGGGAAGGAGGATAGGAGAGGGGGGAGAAGTAAAGAGAATAAGAAAAAGAAAAGAGATGGCTTTTTCATTCTTGGTCAAAGAGAGCCAGATTATGTGCAAAGAAGGATCCCTAAGCTTTAGACTGTTCTTCCCAATATGCGAGCATATATTCTTAAGTTTCTAATTTGCCCTGTTTAAGAAACATGTATCTCTCAAGTCGTATGAACTGGTTTACTTTTTTTTTTCAATCATGGACTATAGGTGCCGTTATGGTCTTCCATTTCTTTGGGATTAGCATTTTTGCTCAATTGAGCATGATATACAATAAATACTGATTTGCCTTATTTTGTAGCTGTGATAGGGAATAGAGGTATGTGTGGTGTATGTTGTATGAGTTTGTCTACAACTTTTGACATTATAGTGATTATTGTTGTCCAAAAAGGTTTGATATAGGGACAGTCCCACCTATGTGTAGAAAATCCACCTACCCTCCACATCCTCTCCAGCATAGTTCTGAGGAATGTTTAAAGATTTGCTTGATCTTGACTGGGTTAAGATACCATCAGGATAATCATTTATAATTCATCTCTTGGATATGTGCAGAGATGGAAGATTTAATGTGTGCCTGAAATATTTTGTCCCATATGTTAATGGAAATCGGTATTTGCAATTCAGTGTGCCATCTATGTGTGTATGAGAGAAGGGTTTTGCCCTCCACTACTTGAATCCCTCTTCATGCACAACTGTATAAATGGAGTGAGTGTTCTTGTTAATGTCTGCTTGAGGGATTTTTGGTTAAAGTAGTATGTGAGCTGAGACTAACCAAACCATGAATTGAAATAATTCCAAGAAGTATGTGATTTGAGCTTTCCATCTTGTGTGAGGGGATATATTGTACAGTCATTGAATTGCAGTCTGCTAGGGGCTTCTCTTTTTTGATAAAAGTATGGATAATCAGTGTTACTTATAAATGGGGTCATTGGTGCAGGTCGTGAAAATAGTTATTTGTAGCACTTTGTTCAATTGTTGTAGACATTCATTGAACAATATTAGGCCTGCTTTCTGGTGTTAACACAGCTAAAATGCCTACATTATCAACTGAGAATATTTCATTGTCCAGATTATTCCATTCTTTATGCGTGGAATTATGGCTCCACTGTATTACTCTTTGCAGAGCAATAGCAGTTTTGTTTGTAGCGACATTTGGCACTCCTAACCCCCCTCTATTCCTTGGAAGTATCATGGTATGTCTGTTTACTCTGGTTTTGGTATCTTTCCATATAAACTGCTCTTTTACATGTTGGAGCTTAGGGATGAACTTGCTCGGAAGAGGGATTGGTAGGGTTTGTAAGTAATATAAGATATGGTGCATGACATTCATCTTTATTATATTTATTCTTCCCAACCAGGTAAGGGGTTTATTGCTCCATCCAGAAAGATCTCTTGTCATGGTATAGTTATGATCATACAAACAGTCAATCTGCGGGGTGAGATAAATTCCCAAATATTTCAATTTTTGTGTCTGTATGGACATTGGGCATGTATCTCTAAAGTAATTCCAGTAAGAATTAGGTGTGTTAACGTTCACTTCAGACTTAGTCAGATTCAAATGAAAATTTGAATATATCCCATATTCTCTAATTTCTGTTTATAAGGTTAAAAAAAGAGTTAGGAATATTAGACAATGTGAATAATATGTTGTCTGCATATAATATTATTTTGTGCTCATTGTCAGCTATTTGGTTTCCTTTTATCTGCTTGTTGGATCTAATCTTACTTCTTACTTCCCTTACTTCTATCATTAAGGCAAATAGTAAGGGATACAAGGGGCATCCCTGTCGGGTACCGTTGGATATCTAGAAAGAATCGGATAAGAGGCCATTAGCCTTTCTTTTTGGTATGTCATGGGGTATAAAGCAAATACATTTTTGATAAATTTGTTGCCAAAATTCATGCATGATAGGGTAACTTTGAGAAAATCTCAATTCACCCTATAAAATGCTTTTTCCACATCGGTGGATACCAATGCCAATGGTATATTATTTGTGTGTGAGTAGGATATTAATTGAAATGCATGAACGGTATTATATCTTGCTTCTCTGCCACAAATAAAGGTCACCTGTTCTGTGGAGACCAGGTTGGGCATTACTCTATTGAGGGGTTCTGCTAAGTTTATTTTTCTGAATATTTTTATTTCGGTGTTTAATAGCGAAATCGGCCTAAAGATTTGTAATATTTGTTGGTGGTTTTCCCTGTTTAGGTAGGACAGAAATATGACCATGAAACATTGAGGTTGGGAATTTGTCCGAATCTGAAATTGTTTTAAATAATTCTGCTAAGTGGGGTATTAATATATTAGCAATTTTTTTGTAATATTTAGTACTGTAGCCATCAGGGCATGGACATTTTGCTGAAGGTAATGTTTTGATGGTGTGGGCAAACTCTTCATTAGTTATTGGCAAGTATAATGTGTCTGACATCTCTAGATCTAGGCAGGGGACATTGGATTGAGTTATATATTGTTCCAGTCTTTTATTGTAAGTGTCTTGTGTGTTAGGGGTTAGACCCCATGAGAGAATTTGGGGGTACATTGTAATAGGTTCAGAAGATATCTGCTATTGTCTTACTTTTATTGCCTACTTGTCCTTCTAAACCTTTAATGGTGTAGATGTGGGATTTCAAACTATGATGCTTTAGCAGCCTAGCTAATATTCTCCGTGTTTTTTTTTGCATTTTCAAAGTATTGTTGTTTGAGGTGGAAGGCTTTTTCTGTTGCTCTTTTTGCAAGTGTTGGAATAGATCTAAATATGCTTGTGTTAAGGACCTAGAGAGTTGTATGGCTGTCAGGTTTTGTTTGTGACTGTGTTCTAATTTAGAAACTTTTGTTAATAGGGAGTCTAAGTACTGCCTGTGTGCCTTGAGCTGTTTGGCTTTAAACTTCATCAGCTCACCACGGATGACACATTTATGTGCCTAAAAGATGTGTTATTTATAAAGGGTGTCTGACTGATTGAGGGCAAAGTATTCCCTAAGTTATTTTTCTACAGCCTGTGTTACCAAGACATCATCCAGCATCAGTTCATCTAGCCTTGGTTTGTATGGTGTGAGTGAGGCTTCCAGACAGAAAAGAGTGCAAGAAATTGGAGTGTGGTCTGACCAAGTTATAGGATGGATCGTTACTGTTTTAACTAAAGAGAGTGATAATTGGTCTAGGAATATGTAATTTAGTCCAGAATATAAATGTTGGAGGTGTGAATAAAAGGTAAAATTCATTCTCCATGAATTGTGAACCCTCAATTCTTGTAATTGTGTTTGGACACTCTTAATGATTTGACTTACTAAATACTAGATGATCCCCCAAGGTGTCAAGCCTGGGTTCGAGTGGTAAATTAAAATCTCCTCCCATGATCAGTAATCCATGTAGGAATTATTAATGATTGCTAAGGGCCATTCTAACAAAAGTGTTATGCGTCTTATTAAGAGCGTATATGTTTGCTAGGGTTACTTGCTGGGCATATAACCGTCCCACCTGAAAGAGGTGTCTCCCTTCTGGATCTTTCTCTACATGCTCCAATTGAAATGGGACATTATTATGTTTGCTTAAGTATGCCCACTCCATTTTTCTTTACAGAGCCTGACGCAAAATATGCAAATGGCAAGTGCTTGTTAAACCATTTGGGTTCCTTACCTTTTTTAAAATGCATCTTTTGTATGTAAATTATGTCTAAAAATCTCTGAGTATTAAGGATCTTTTCTATGGGGTGTTTAGCCCTTTGGTATTCAAAGGTAGCCATTTGAGTTCTATATTTGTAATATTTTTAGACATTTTTATTTTTTATTTTTTATTTTTTTTAAAAATGGGGAGGAAGAGGGAAGAGAGAAGGGATGTGAGGTAGAAAAGGGGAAAGATAGTAGAGTAAAATAGGATTATAGAGAATGGATAGATTAGTGGTTTCCACAGAAGTATAGTTAGAAGGTAGCCACACTATACACAATCGCTTCTTATAGATTATTTATACAATAGTAAGTATTGTAGGACTAAAAAGTGTATTTTTTTTTTTTTTTTTTTTTTTACTCCGCTTTTGTTAATAGCGCTGCGGAATCTGTTGGCGCTCTACAAATAACCGATAATAATAATAATAATAATAATAATAATTCGAGTTGTACTACTACTAGGAGGTAATAGCTTTAACCCAAAATAGGCTATGAAATAAACTTAAGGTGACAATATAAAATGGGGAGTGAGAGAGTTAACACAACTCAAGGATAGTACTGGTGATAAGAGGGGGGGAAGAAGTGACAGGAAGTTGATGCCTATGAGTACTGAAGAATGTAGTATCTTTAAAAGTAGCCTTATTGGTAAAATGCTATAGTACATCCTATACAACAAACCATCTACATAAAATGTAAAATGCCTGAAATGCAACACAACACAATAACTGACAGTAAACTGATAGTAACATAGAAAAAGTTGTCAAGGTTATGACAAGACAAATTGACTACTTAACTAATGACATAGCAAAAAGGATATTAGTATATTTCTTGCTTGCACCTCCATAGGCTCAGTACTCTCCTAGGAAGTCCACAAAATAGGTGCCAGTCTGGAAAAATCTTGAAGACAGGAGAGTGAGGAGGTAACAAGAGAGGAGGAGAGAAGAAGGTCAGACTTATGAACAGGGCAAAGGGGATGGGAGGGCGAGTATCTGGAGACTAGGTCAGAGATATAGGCTGAAGCAGTGTTATTGAGAGCTTTAAAAGTTAGAGTCAGGATTTTATGTTTTATTCTGGAGGTTAGAGGAAGCCAATTAATGCATTGGCAGAGAGTTGCAGCAGATGAGGAGCAATGTGTAAAGAAGATCAGCCTGGCAGAGGCATTTATTATGGATTGTAAGGGAGATAGACGGCAGCTAGGGAGGCCGGAGAGGATGGATTTGCAAAAGTAAAGGTGGGAAATTATTAGAGAGTAGATTAAAGTCTAAGTTGTGACTCATGTGAGGAAGTTTGCAAATTTTGGAGATGTTTTTAAGGTGGAGGTGGTAAGAATTGACTGGATGTGGGGAGTGAAAGAGAGATCTGAGTCAAGTGTGACCCCAAGACATTGGGAATGCAGGGTTGGTGTAATGATGTTATTATCAACAGTTAGAGAAAGTTGGGGGGTAGGGATATTGGAAGAAAGGGGGGAAAATAAGGAGCTCAATTTTTGAGAGATTTAACTTAAGGTAGTGAGAGGACATCCAGGATGAAATATTAGAAAGACAGTAAGTGACATGAGTTAGTAAGGAAGGGGATTGGTCTGGTGCACATAAGTAGATTTGGGTATCATCAGCCACCTTGTGTCTTCAGTCCTCTGTAGGCAGAAGAAATGCACAGTTCCCAACCATGTGATCACGTTGTGCAACAAGATAGGCCACTTATATGAAGCGGTTTGTTTACTACAGGGGGCCCATGATCTGGCTTATAATCATAGCCTATGCTTTGCAGATATATAAAAAACTGGATAGTGATATGTAAGAGGGTCTCACCACATAATCTAGCCCATTATCAGGGTCCAAGCTTCTGATCTGTGCTAGAAAGCAGCCATCTGCCAGAGTGGCCAAGCCCCGCCCCTTGTTAGTTTTATTTAATCTATTGTGAATGTAAAGTAATCCCAAACTAATAAAATTTGAAAATATATAATAATAATAATCAATTTATGCTAGTATTGTAAACATTTTAAACACATTTTCTTTCTCATTTATGCTATAATGAAGAGGGATGGACCTTGACATGTCTCCCAAGGTGGAACCAGCACTATAAATCCTGTGGGACATATTTTTTTTCTCACGTTTCACTATTTGAAGACAGCTTCCTACAGACGTCTTCCTTGTTTGGCATGGGCTGTACTAGTCAGGCAAATCTTCAAAAATATAGCATCACCGCTCTCAATCCTTATAGTAAAATGCATTTAAAGAAACATAACTAACAATGTTTTGGGATAAATGCCCTTGCTCATGACTAAGGGCAAATAGCCCAAAACATTGTCTGCCACTATGCTTCTTTAAAATACATTTGCTATGAAGATTGAGAGTGGTGTTGCTATATTTTTGAAGATTTCTGGAGAAGGTGGTGCAGTTTCAAGAATGCACACTTGTGAAGATTTATACTGTTGCCGGATCTTGTCAGCCACTTCACCATTGCAAACAAGAATATTAGTCCAAATCAAAGTTTTTAATTCAAATTGACCTTTATTTTTATACAACAGGGTCTGATCTCACAATGACTAATTACATAGCATGACTAAGATCTCATTACGAGTTTGAAACATTGCACATTTTAATGTTTGACCCTGTTGTATAAAAATAAAGGTTGAAAGGTTTGCCTGGATTGATACTTGTGTATGCAGTGACATTTTGTTAGAGATATGGTTTATAAAACTAAAACAGTTCAGGCACATGCCAGATTGAGCAGAATCCCCCATATCAGTAGTAAAATTTAACTTCAGAACCTTATAGAAGAACATGTCATTCTATGTCATAATAAACATACCTTGTAGGTATAAATTAAATGGTGAATAAACTTGGAAAACTACCAACTATTTTCTTTATGCTAGTTTATGGAATTTTTACACATGATAAAAAGTCACAGTTTTAATAGACCCTAAAGAAGCAATACATACAGTTTGTATGATCTATAAATAGCCCATTCACTATGTGAAACACCCTCTTGTATGTAAAATAACATCCATTAAATACAAACATTTTTTTTCTGCACCAATGGTGTCAATCATTCTCAGTTAAAATGTGCAGCGCTCTTTCACCTTATGGAAGAATCTGATGCATTTACACTACATAAATTATATTTAAATAACATTTACTTTCTCAGTTTTAGCATGTAAGCATTTTTACACAAGCTTAAAGGGACACTGAACCAAAATGTTTTCTTTCATGATTCAGATAGAGCATGAAATTGTGAGCAACTTTCTAATTTACTCCTATTATCAAATTTTCTTCGTTCTCTTGCTATTTTTATTTTAAAAGCAGGAATGTGAATCTTAGCAGCCATCCCATTTAAGGTTCAGCACCATGGATAGCGCTTGCTTATTGGAGGTTTACATTTACTGACCGATAAGCAAGCATAACCCAGGTTTTTAACCAAAAATGGGCCGACTCCTATGCATCAAATTCCTGCTTTTTAAATAAAGATAGCAAGAGAACGAAATTAGAAAGTTGCTTAAAATGTGCATGCTCTATCTGAATAATGAAAGAAAAAATTTGGGTTTAGTGTCCCTTTAATGTTTTCTAAAACTATCACACACGTTCACATGACCTGCAGCTTAAATATGCGCTTCTTCTTACTCATCATCATAGCAAACTGTTACATTTTACTTTAAATTTTAAACTTTGTCACATCAAAACTATTAAACAAACATTGCTTGTTTAACAGATCAACCAAAATAGTTCTGGATTCATTTTACATTAAAAAGCATATCAAATATCCATGCTATAAATACATTTCATGTATTGTGAATTCAAATTTCTAGCTCTATGTGATTATGATCAACCATTAGTATTTATTTTTCTTGACACTCTTTATGCTGACTTTGCTACATTTATTGCCTATCCTTATTTGAAATATAGAATGGTAAGGCATGTGTATCACATGCTTTGGGAAAAATTAAATGTTCAGCATTTAAGGCCAGATATCTACACTTAATTTGAAGCAACATATTCATATATGCATCATGAACCCCTGAGGGTCGAAACATGTCAGCCGTTTTGTACAAGTGATTGTGTTTTACTCACTGTCTCCATGGATGTTGTGGACATTTTAAAGTTTTGGAATAAAATTTGGAAATTTGAACTCTACTCGTCTGCTGCAATTTGCCTTAGTTACCTATATATATATATATATATATATATATATATATATATATATATATATATATATATATATATATATATATATATATATATATATAAGCAGAGTGTAGTCTCCACTCTCACATAAAAGGACAACTACCAGGGTACAGGCATCAATATATCCATATAACAACCAATAAAAAAAAAAATCCATTTGTGACATTTGCAGGACTACACCCCTTCTTCAGACATAGCTTATTACAGATTTATCTGCTCCTGTAAAAAAAACCTGGTAGTTCATGTTTTTTTGTGGGAGATGTATAGATGGGGTTATGCAATGACCGATTGAGTATTTTTTTAACGCATAATGGAGGAGTTTTTTTCCCTCTCATCTTTTTTACTCACTGGTTTTATCATCCTAAACCCAAGCTTTAATCAGTAGCATTGAGGAATCTATTATGTGCTGGTGAGGTCTTTTAAGGCCAGAACAGCTGTCAACATGTAATTTCCTTTCCTACACCTTTCAATACCTGCTATGCTAAAATAATGTCCAGTGTAGCATTGCGCTAGCATGAGGGATTCCGTATTTAAAATGAATACTTGAAATAAAAAGGTGTGTTATTATGTTCATATCTAATTTGCATATCATTTCCCAGATTCTTTTGTTCCTGTGCAAAAACTGGCAGTTCAGACTTACTGTGGAGGATGTAGATATGAGGGCCAATTTACTGTAACAATGCCTGGCAGACATGATACGCTGCAGCGTATCATGTTCGCCAGACATAGCTGAATGCGGACACCATACGCTGTCAGCATTCAGCATTGCACAAGAAGTTCTAGTGAACTGCTTGTGCAATGCCACACCCTGTAGATTTGCGGCCAATCGGCCACTAGCAGGGGGTGTCAATCAGCCGGATCATACACCATTGAGCGGATTGCTATATGCCGCCTTAGAGGCGGCGTATGCATTAAGGAGCAGTGGTCTAAAGACCGTTTCTTCTTATCTCCTGTTTTCGGCGAGCCTGAAGGCTCGTGTGAAAACAAGGGGAACAGGGGCCATTCATGAGTTAGTAAATATAACTTGCACTTCTTACTTTCTTCCACAAAGCAACATTTATTGCAGCCATCTTTTAATAATCCTCAGACAAACATCTCCACTAATAAACTACCTTACAGAGTGATGCAGAATACTGAAAAGTTAGATGACTGCAACAAGGTCAAAGAGCTTAGCTAATCCTATGCATATTATCCATACTGTTCACCACAGATCAATTACTTTAGTTTATCTGTTTAAAAGCTCTGCAAGATTTTTAGATGCACGTTTATAATGTCCTGAATGTTAGGCAATTGGCACTTTGTTATTCCATCTTTAATGTACTGTATATAGATTATAGAATTAACAACTTGTGAAACTGCATTTCACTTTACAAAAATATGTTCCTGTTGTTTTTTTTTTGTTTGTTTTTTTCAGAAGTTCATTTGAATATTTTATCAAGTTTGTATCTGTTAAAAAAAATAGATTCCCATTAAGGAACAATTTTACCATTATTTAAAGTGAACTTTTCATTATTGGACATTGATTAGAATGCAGTGATAACTAAAGGGACATTCAATCAAAATTAAACTTTCATTATTCAGATAGAGCATGCAATTTTAAACAACTTTCCAATTTACTTCCATTAACAAAATGTGCACAGTCTTTTTATATTTAAACTTTTTAAGTCACCAGCTCCTACTGAGCATGTGCAAGAATAAGTGTGTATGCATTTGTGAATGGCTGATGGCTGTCACATGGTACGTGTATGCATTTGTGATTGGCTGATGGCTGTCACATGGTACAGGGGGAGTGGAAAAAGACATAACTTTTAAAAATGTCAGAAAAAAAATGTACTACTCATTTGAAGTTCAGACTAAGTGCTATTGCATTGTCTTGTTATTTTGCATTTGTTGATTATGCAAATCTACCGTGTTGACTGGTCCTTACTGCAATATCACAAAGTAAAACAGAATTTGCAGTTGTAAATTACTACACACCTAAGAGTTATTTCAACATATTCAATAATACAATACCTAAATGTTTCATCTGATATTTACCTAATTTGTATCTGCATGTTGCTATTTTTCAAACTGGATATAGTGTTCAAATTACAGGTAAATACACAAAATATTTTCAGTAACTTGAACGAATTTCTGTTTTTTATGATGAACACTACCCATTTAAAGGGACAGTCTACTCCAGATTTTTTATTGTTTAAAAAGATAGATAATGTCTTTATTACCAATTCCCCAGTTTTGCATAACCAACACGGTTATATTTATATATGTTTTACCTCTGTGATGAACATGTATCTAAGACTTTTGTAGACTGCCCCCTTATTTAAGTTCTTTTAAAAAACTGGCATTTTAGCCCGTGTTGACTCATAAATAACTCCACAGAGGTGAGCACAAAGTTGTCTATATGTCATACATGAACTAATGCTGTCTAGCTGTTAAAAACCTGTCATAATGCATTAGGATAAAAGGCAGCCTTCAATGGCTTAGAAATTAGCATATGAGCGGCCTACCTAGGTTTAGCTTTACACAAAAAATACCAAGAAAAGAAAGCAAATTTGATGATAAAAGTAAACAGCAAAGTTGTTTAAAATTGTATGCCCTATCTGAATCATGAACATTTAATTTTGACTAGACTGTCCCTTTAAAAGCCTGTAACATTAAATATTTTGTCAATGTAAAAAAGATAAAAGACTGCCAAAAAAGAACATTATATGAATATATAATTAAATATGCTTTACTCCATATAAACAGTAAATGTAATAAGTTTTTGATGGTAACAAATTTGAAAATAATCTTTTGTTACTTTATTTATCACATAGGGACTTTACAAATACTACATTATACACCTATCAGTTTCTTAGGCTAATACTAAACTTTAACATATAGGGCTAGATTACAAGTGGAACGCTAATTTATTGCATGCCAGCAAACAGGCAAAAGATGAAGCTACCTTACAAATTCAGGCAAGCTGAATGCTTCTAGGTTTGGAAGTGCTACAGTAAAAAATATGGGTGCATGGCATCGCCCACACACATCACAGAATTGTCAATGACTTTGATAATGTTTGTCTTACTGCTAAAAATCAGCAATGAAGTGAAATATATTGTGACCTTTCTCCTCCAATACACTACAGTGGGTGTGTGACAAACACATGGAAATAAAAGTGTTTAAACTAGCAATGGAACAGACAGGAATGAATGGCTGCCTTGCAGGGCACCAGTGACACAAAAAAAATGTCTTAACCCCTTAATGACCAGCGCTGTACCCTGTATGACGCTGGTCATTTTGCCCTTAAGGCTGTCCTGGGCCTCTCTCTGCTGTGATCTCACTTAAAATAGCAAGATTGCACTATTTCTGCATGCCCCATGACTGTGGCAGTGCAGAAATAGAAGGGCAGAGTTACCGTGGCCTTCTCTGCATTAGACAGTGGTGGTGCCGATCGTTGGTGGTGTGGGGGTTTAGGAGGGAGGCGGATGGGCAGCCATTGCTGGAGGGGCAGAGGAGGGCGGGAGCAGGTGGGACCGCTACGCTAGGGAAAAAAGTTTACAGAGGCAGTGAATGGGAAGGAGGGAGGTGGGAGAAGGGGGGAGGAGGGAGAAGGGGCTCCTATAGTGGAAAGGAGATAAGACGGTGGGAAAGTGATCTGGGAGGGGGGTAGGGTAATGAGGGGGGACAGCTACACTACAGATTTTTTTTTTAAATAAATAAAAAAATATTGCAAAATGGGTACTGGCAGACAACTGCAAGTACCTAAGATGGCGGCTAATAGGTAGAGGCAGGAGGTTTAGAAAACTTTTTGGGGGACCATGGAGGTTGGAGGGTAAGGGGGATCCTACACTGCAGGAAATAGAAACAAAATATTTAAAAGAAAAGCCTTATATTTTTTATACAGACTTTCTGCCAATACTTAACTGTTTGAGAGCAGTCAGGTAGGGATCAGGGGGTGGGAAGTGTCCGGTGGGAGGGTAATCTCTACACTAAAGCTAAAATTAACCTCACAAGCTACCTGATTAGCCCCTTCACTGTTGGGAATAATAAACATGTGGTGTGCAGCTGCAATTAGCGACCTTCTAATTACCAAAAAGCAATGGCAAAGCCATATATGTCTGCTATTTCTGAACAAAGGGGATCCCAGAGAAGCTTTTACAACCATTTGTGCCATGATTGCACAAGCCATTTGTAAATAATTTCAGTGACAAACCTAAAGTTTGTGAAAAAGATAACAATTTTTTTTATTTGATATATACTACATTTTAAGATGATGTTAGGTTTATGGAATTGTGCAACACTGTATCTGTCTCACCACAAGCTGAAGTCTAAAGGGACTTATAAATGAATGAGATACATTTTAACTTCACCCTGGATATAGTAGGTGCATAAGAATATCTGTTACATACCTTTCATTATTCCCTTCCTATAGCAGAATTTTATAATAACCACTATATTCCAGAGGCAATGATGAATTTGTTAAGATACCTGTATTAGCATTTATATTGTGTGTATTAGGATCCAATTTAGAATCTCTACACATTACATATTGTGCCTTTATACAGAGTAACCAGTAAAAAAACCTAATAGGTTTCTTCCATCCACATCATTATTAGAGGTCATAAGCCACACAGGCTATTAGTATCAATAATGTGCGGTGAGCCAATATTGTTCATTGAATATAGAGTCTATAGGCAGTACATCTCTTTACAACTTAGAACTGTTTTCAAGTTAAAATTAGTATTCAATCCTTAGTATTACAAAACACAATGTAAATTATTTAAATATGAAATTATACCTTGCTGAAGTAACCATCGATTCTAAATTTTATGCAACCCTAAGACATTGAACCAAGCACAAATGCTACTGAATTATCATTTATGTTCCCACTTAAACATAGAATGAAAGGTTGGATCATTGACAAAGGTGTATCCTAACTATATAATTAAAGATTTGATTTACGTAAAGCATAATTAAACATCTCAAAAATAGTCCCAGCACAAATATGCCAATATTATTATACTATAATACATTAGACCAACTGTATCAATGTCCAAGTTACTCACTTATCTATCCATAACCATAGATACAAATAATAGAGCAAAAAAAGTATATTAAAATAACCTCAAGGTGTCCTCAGATGTATAAGAAATATATATTTTTTTGCTATTTTTGAGAGACTTTTTTCTTATCCCGGAGTGCTTATGATCAGTTCCCCCTTGGGACGTCTTGGGGGTTATTTGTAATATTATTTTGACTCAATTCTTTTTCTTTTCACTTTTGTATATTCAGTATGTTAATGGTTAGATGAGTGAATGGTTGGGACATTGAAACAGTTAGTCTATGCATTTTTGTGAATTATTTTACTATTTACAGTATTATGGTATATGAAAATTGGTATATTTGTGCTGGGATCAAATATTTATTTTTGAGACTTTTGATTAGGTGTTTTTTTGGGCTACACCTCATCCTTTATACTTATATTTAACAATTTGTAATTGCTCTTTGTGGTGCTGTCACCTACAACTGATTTGTGATAATTAAACATTGATTGTTCTTGTGTAAAATTGTTCTTGTCTCATACTTCCTAGAGAAGCCAACAAGCAAATTGTTTAATCTAGATTTTTTTAAAGGGATATGAAACCCCAAAATTTTCTTTTGTGATTCAGAGCATACAGTTTAAAAAAAGTTTCCAACTTACCTCTATTATCAAATTTGCTTTGTTCTAATGGTATTCATTTAGAAAATATACCTAGGTTGATGTCTGGAGCACTATATAGCAGGAAATAGTGCACCATCTAGTGCTCTTGCAAATGAATACAATGCATGCAAAACTGCTGCTATATAGTGAACCAGACATGTGTACGCTCCTGAACGTATGTCTCTGCTTTTTCAACAAAGATACCAAGAGAACCAAGAACATTTTATATTAGAAATAAATTAGAAAGTTGTTTAACATTGCACAATCTATCTGAGTCATGAAAGAAAAATTTTGGTTTTCATGTCCCATTAATTGCTGCAAATTGCCTGAAGCAGCTATTTGTTTTGCAGCATTTTGAAGACAATTTATGTTACATAATGTTGCCCTCTCTAGGGAGTGTGAAACAAGAACACTTTTTACACAAAATACGTATTGTAATATCCCTTTAAGTGCCTAAACTAGCTAACAGATTTACAGCATTTTGAAGAAAACCTAGGTTACAAAATTTGCTTTTTTGGAGAATTCGATAAGCAACCTTTTTTTACACTGAAGTAAGAAATCTCTTTAACTGCCTAAGATATGGTGTTATTATGTAGTGTGTAAACGTGCCCTGACATGCAGCTTGAGAATGATGTATTTAAGCTAATTACATACATGTTAGTACATATAATTGCTATAAAATGATATAACACGCTGATCAATGTTAGTTTCACTCTAGGGTATATTGTATATTTTTGCAAGTTAGAGAAGAGCTGAGCCAAAAGGCAGATTATATAAAACGTAATATGATTAGAAAATTCGGGATAAAGAAAGATTTTACATGGATACAACATTCTCTCTATATAATATTCTAAATAAAAATCTAAAGCTCTCTTATATCACATATGCAGACTATCTACTAATATGCCTTAGATATTTTTGAAAGCTAAACAAGTAGAATAATGAGAAATGTAAATATTAATTTAAAAAGGTGCCATAATCTACCGTCTGATGTATATTTACACCACAGTAATTAGATAACATTAAAAAAACATATCAGTTACATTAAAGTAAAAATTGTACAGAATTTTAGGAACCACAAAGTAGATACTGTGTTCTGCAAGTAATAACAGTAAGAGTTATACACTGTGGAAGAAAACCAATTCTATTATACAGCGAATAAACAAATGTTTTCACACAACAGCCATCTGTTTTGTTAAGCAGCCATCTTTTTTTGCCATTTGCATATGGATGTAGCCTAAGTAAGTAGGCATTATGCAAGCGAATGAAAGCTGCTTATCATGTTGTGATAAACTAAAGCAGAAACATGTACTGTTGATTGAGCTATTTCTATTAATGTACGCATATGTAAAAAGCTTCAAGATCTATGGCCATAAAGTACACAGTATACAGTAGGCTAATAACAAACAGACAAGAAATGCTATATACTAAGGGCTAGATTACAAGTGAAGCACTCATTTATTGCACAGATGTAAATGGGCATGGTAGCAATTAGCGTTTATAAAATTAACCAGAGATCAGATCTTTGGTTAATTGTATAAATGTGCCATAAATCCCCCCAAAATACAGTGGTGTGTATTTTATTAAAAAATAAAAATGGTATCATTTTTATTTTTTAATAAAATAATTGCACCAGGCAGTTTTGGGGGGCTAAAGTTGGCAGGTGTTGGGTGTTAGCAAAAAAAGGCACTGAAGATTGCCTTTACATTGAAGTCTATGGGAACTGTGTGTCCCCAGTAAATATATATGCATTTGCTTATATATATATTGATGTGTTAATATATGCATACACACATGTTAACACATAAATATATATGTATATAAGCATATACATATATATTTACAATTTGCTGCCCTCACTGCACGACTTACCCACTTTGCTGCGCTTAGGTTCCGTCACCGTGCCATGTATGACGGCATCAGAATGAGGCTCCCATTGGAGCCTATGGAAGAGCGATCTTACGAGCGCAGTGTTTCCCAGCAATTGCTGTTAACTTCTAATACCAATACACATTAGCATGTGCTGGTATTACTCAGTGGATCGCTGATATCTCTTTCACTTGTAATCTGGCCCTAAATGTATGAAAAATCAATCATATTAAATGGACATGATTCAAATAAGGCTCGCAGATTAAAAAAAAAAAAAAAGATCCAAGTTACTTCTGTTCTCAGGAGTGTATATATGTTAAGCATTATATCACAGTAGGGTTTTTCAACAATGTTTTATCAATCGATACACTAGTATAGAATTCATTGTTGAATAGCATTTCTAGATATGCTCAGGGCCATGAACAATCATTGCTGCAATTTAGTGTTAAAAAGTGTATAACGATGATAAAAGCATTTCTGCTAATACTGCACAATATAATGATCAAGACATCTAGATATCTTTCTTTATACCAAGAGAAGAAAGAAAATTTGATTTTATAAAAGTAAATTAGAGAGTTTTTCTTTTTTTAAATTACATGCTCTGTCGTAATCATAAAAGTTTCATTTTGACTTTCATGTACCCCTTCACTGCTAAGCCTTTTTCACACCCCTGTGCTATGCTGATTTTTAGCTTCTTTTTTGTTGTTGTTGCTGCTTACATTTAAACATTATTGTATTTCATATTCCAGTTCGTTACCCACACAAATTATATATTTTTTAAAGCAAGCCAACAGATTCCAAATATAACATTATCATATTCATATTTCTTGACATGTTAGAACACTGCAAAAAAATATTAAAACATATATTTTTGTTAAGATTTTAGTACCTAACTTTAAAAATAGCCAGATGACCTCTGATGCTACTGAAATTACCTGATTTAATTGTCTACAAATTTAGCTAAATTTGAAAAAGTGTCCCATACAGCCTTTGCGGGTTATAATATAAAGTGGGAGCCCTTTTTGCCAATGCAGAAATTAAAATCACTTTTAACATTATTTAATTTTGGGGCAGGTTTGGGTCATTCTAAGATCACAGCCATTTGAAAGAGCGGGAAATTTTCATTCAAATAAAGAGGGTCTTGGTGTTATATGGCTAGTAAGGAAGCTGAAATCAAGGGGTTTGGACAACCTTCCCCTGATCCAATTCCCTTCACCTACCTGTCACTTCCTTGTTCCATCCCTTCTGTGATATCATAACACAAATTTGTGGCAACATCACTGGCACTCCTATTAAAGCCTGGGAGTGCCCTCCACTCTGCACCAACAATTAGTGACTGCAGTCCTGGGAATCGTAAAACAGTGTTGGATTGGCAATTTTCATTCATGAGAAACAAGTCTTTTTTAATCGATTTTAAACTTCAGAGTTGGAGATTGCTATTTTTTTTAAAATTAAATGTGTAATTTTTATTCACAAGATTTATTTTTATTCTGAATTGACTGTATACTTATTTTGTAAATCTATGATCAATATATTTTTTTTCTAATTTATTAAGCTCCTAAAAATGCTCCTTCAAATAACAACCATGAGATAAACATTTTATTTACCGTCTCGAAACAGCAGTAAAGTAAACAATATGTGTTTAAATAATTAAATTAAATAATTTTAGACAATAAATTCTGATACATAAATATAACTTCTGAATATCCAGAATACTAAGAAAATAGAAATAGAACCCAGATAAGGTAACCCCAAAACCAACAGATGTCTTTCTTTGCTGCTTAAAGGGACAGGAAACCCAATTTTTTTCTTTCATGATTTAGAAAGAGGATGCAATTTTAAACAACTTTCCAATTTACTTTAATTATCTCATTTGCTTCATACTCTTGATATCCTCTGTTGAAATGCATATCTAGATAGGCGCAGTAGCTGCTGATTGGTTTCTGCACATAGATGCCTTGTGTGATTGGCTCACCTATGTGAATTGCTATTTCTTCAACAAGGGATATCTAAAGAATGAAGAAAATTAGATAATAGAAGTAAATTGGAAAGTTGTTTAAAATTGTATTCACTAGCTGTATCATGCAAGAAAAAAAATTGGGTTTCATGTCTCTTTAAGCTCACAATTAAAGCTGTTATATAATATAAAAAATGAGTTATCAAAAAAAAGCTAATTATGATGTAGGGTAGCTAAAAATGTAACTGGAGAATAAAGATGTAGTTGTCAACTAAAAGTGGTTTAAGATAAACTGGCTTTTATTGGCAAATATCCTTGAAGTCATCTTGTTCAAACCTTAATGGGAAAAGCCTAATTTTGGAGATAAGTGTAGTAGTACAATAGATTCAACTAGATCACTGGTTTTCAAAACTGTCCTCAGACCTCCCTAACAGGCCACATTTGAGGTTATCTGAACTGCAGCACAGGTGAAATAATTAACTGATTAGTAAACATGGTTATTTTACCTGCTGTCTTTCAAGGTAATCCAGAAAACCTGGACTGGCCTGAGGACAGGTTTCAAAACCAGTGAACTAGATTGATCTTAAGAAAGAAAATACAAAATGGGTATAGTAGATGAAAGCCTAATTTGTAACGTGAATATGAAAAACACACCGTGCCCGATATTCAAAACATAATCAGACTGATGAGAAATTATCTGTTTGGGTTGGTCAGGCTCTCAGTCCATTGGTCTGGTGATATATTAAAAAAAAATGGGCTGAACCTTACTGTGCTGACGAGTGGTGTTGTGTCTCCCTTTGGATATAATGGGGATCGCAACTTCAGCAAAAGTCTGCCAACATCACCACTGAGCTGCTATGTAAAATGCAGGGGGGGGGGGGTGTCTTCCTTTAAAGCATGTTTACACAAAATAGGCTGTGTGTTTGCAAAAATAAATATTTCTGTGTAATATTACTTCAAATTATGCATATCTGAATTCAGATTTACTGTACATTCACTAGATTTGAAGAAATGTTCAATTCCTATTTATTGGGACATCACATAAACAAAAAGCACAACGTTTCGGTCTATCTGACCTTAATCATGTTGCAACATGATTAAGGTCAGATAGACCGAAACATCATGCTTTTTGTTTATGTGATGTCCCAATAAATAAGAATAGAACATTTCTTCAAGTGGTGCTGCTATCTTTTTGTGTTTTTGCTATTGTTTGGGGTATGTGCAGGACCCCTGGAGTGTGCATAGGATTGCAGCAAGTGCTGGGCATTTTTTCACTTTTCTACATTCATTAGATTTGTCACACTGGGAAATATTGCCACTAAAAAGCAGGTGAGACTCATATGGTTAAAAAGGTATAGCTAAAATGAAGGACAGTGTTTTGAATATTAGAAACCCACAATGATGATATATATTGTATAGCATAGTGTTAGAATATGTATGTAAACTTTAGGCGTGATTGTAAAAAATTTGTATCATGTCCTTAGGCGTGTTTCTTAACTTATTTAAAAATGTGATTGCGCACAGTGCGATTGCAATATTATAATTTAACACAATGGTGCAATCTCAATTGTAAAATTATGAAATATGAATATTGCAAACGCGTAATCGCATTCTTATAATAAGTTATAAAAAACATGCCTAAGGACACAATACAAGTTTTCTAGAATTATGCCTTAAGTTTACTAACATATTCTAGCATTATACTATGCAATACATATAAAGTAAACAATGTGTATATATATATATATATATATATATATATATATATATATATATATATATATATATATATATACATATATATATATATATCATATACCCACAACTCCTGCTCCTACATGTCTATTTTTGATATGTTTAATTCTCTATTGTATTTTAAGGACAGGGGTTGAGTTTCTGTTGACACATGTAAATTGTATTTTCATACAGTACTGTGTAGAGATCATTTACATTACACCTTCTATGTAGGTGGTGATGCTTTTAAATATCGCCAGTATCAGAGAAGCATAGCCACCCACTGAAATCTATGGTAAAAATGCCTCTTGGCGATGCTGTCTTTAAACATTACTTTCAGCCCTTTTGCATATTTTGCTGGCTTTCTCAACATTGCAACAGATCTATTTTGAATATCTCGCCACCTTGATCTTTCACTTTCAACCTTCGGGGCCACAAAGGGAAGATCATATGGAAGGAAAAACAATTAAAATGTTGTGAGAAAAGTCTTAAATGGGAATATATATATATTTATATATATATATATATATATATATATATATATATATATATATATATATATATATATATATATATATATATATATATACATATTTGTAATGTGTGCACCTAAAATGTACAGGTACATTTAGTATTTAGCATATATTAATGTTTTTGCTGTTTCTTGAGAAACAAACATTACTAGATTGTAAGCCCATGAATTCAACTGTCCTGTTGATCATTTTATGTAAATATGGTTTACAGCTTACAGTGACTCAAGGGCAGGGATCTATACCCTTAAGATTTATAAAAATGTCTTCTGATTATTTTACTCCTTAACTGTATGCTTAATTTTACAGTGTTTCGTAATATATTGGCACTTTATAAATAAACAATAATAATAATAATATGTAAAATCAAAATGTGTAGCATGTCATGGTGAGCCAAGAGAGTTGTAGTCAATCCTTATCAGCCAGTAAGGATGATACCACAGACCAGATGTGTGCAGTCATGCATGTTCTGTAGGTTTAAAAATGAAATAAACATCTTTAACTTAACGTTTTTTACATGCAAAAAAATCATTTTTAAAATAAAATGCATTAATACCCATCTGCAGCTTTTAGGAATTCTTGAAGGGTTAAGAGATATTTTATAAAAGCTTTCAAACCAGCTATACCTCTGACTAAATAAGCACATAATTGAGAATCAGTGCACAATTCACTTATGATTCATTTAACCCACCTAGCATTAGTGTTGGAAGGAATTGCAGTGTGACGTGGGATAAAGATAATTAGATCAAACATTTTTTTTTATCAGAAGGAGGTCAAGGGTGCTGTTCTAAGGAAAATATGGATAAAAAGAAGGTAAAGATTTCCTTTGTCTTTCTAAATAACTTTAAAACATAAATTGTGGATAAAAACATGGATATTAGAACAAATGATCCTTATATCTGATATATGTCAGATTTCTTAAAATTTGTCATAGAGGGATAGTGTACTACCAATGACACTACCCAAAATGATGTACAGAAGCTTCTCTTATATTACATAATTAAATGATTAAGTTACTAATATCACATGAGGGACTATAGGTGCTATGTATCATGTAAATCATTCAGACTTATAGTCCTAAACCCCCCCAAAAAAGGATACATAAAATAGCACTCTCGGTTCTTATGACATTTGTATAATGATTGGTGTGATTTACACTCCTGTAGCCAAACCTGATTGGAAATGAAAGAAAATAAAATTGTATAAAAGAAAATATAATAATTATTGGGTGCATATAGTCTGTAAAAGGGTCTTAACCCATTTCAATAACTTAATAGTCCACTATGACCATATTAAAAGGTGACTTTTTTAAAGTTGGTGAGGGGGTGGTAGAGTAAGGCTTCACCCAGTAACTTGGTAGCTCATGTTCTGATAAAAAGGATTCCTTGGAATTAGACAAACCACACTACGAAGAACTCCTCAAACAAATTGTTATGATGGGATTTATTATGATCTCAAAGGAGGACATGGAAATATAACATAGAGTACAAAAGGTGTACAAAATAAATGACTGGTTTCAGTAGTTAAGGGAAAATCCAAGGGATTAAAAAGATGTTTGCATCCACTTTTGAAACAATTTAGGAAATTAAAGCCCAGATTACGAGTTTTGCGTTAGAGGCTATGCGGTGCTAATGAGCAGTTTTCCCTCACCTCTCACTTACCTACAGTCCTGGTATTACAAGTTTTCAGAAACCCGTCGTTAAAAGGCAAGAAGTGAGCGTTGAACAAAATTTTTCTCATTACCGCACTCCAATGCCAGCACTGCTTAAGTCAGCGATGAGCTGGTCGTATGTGCTCGTGCACGATTTCCCCATAGGAATCATCGGGGAGAGCCGGCTGAAAAAAAGTCTAACTCCTGCAAAAAAGCAGCGTAAAACTCAATAACGCAGCTCCATTGATTCCTATGGGGAAATAAAATTTATGTCTACACCTAACACCTTAACATGAACCCGAGTATAAACACCCCTAATCTTACACTTATTAACCCTAATCTGCCACCCGACATTGCCGACACCTACATTGTAATTATTAAACCCTAATCTGCCACTCTGGACACCGCCACCACCTACATTATATGTATTAACCCCTAATCTGCTGCCCCCAACATCGCCAACACCTACATACTATTTATTAACCCATAATCTGCCGCCCCCAATGTCGCCACCACTATATTAAAGTTAATAACCCCTAAACCTAAGTCTAACCCTAACCCTAACACCCCCTAACTTAAATATAATTTAAATAAATCTAAATAAATATTACTATCATTAACTAAATTATTCCTATTTAAAACTAAATACTTACCTGTAAAATAAACCCTAAAATAGCTACAATATAACTAATAGTTACATTGTAGCTATCTTAGGGTTTATTTTTATTTTACAGGCAAGCTTGTATATATTTTAACTAGGTAGAATAGTTAGTAAATAGTTATTAACTATTTAATAACTACCTAGTTAAAATAAATACAAATGTACCTGTAAAATAAAACCTAACCTAAGTTACAATAACACCTAACACTACACTATAATTACATAAATTAACTAAATTAAATACAATTACCTAAATTAAATTAAATTAGCTAAAGTATAAAAACCCCCCACTAAATTACAGAAAATAATAAACAAATTACAGATATTTAAACTTATTACACCTAATCTAATAGCCCTATTAAAATAAAAAAGCCCACCCAAAAAAAAAAAACCCCTAGCCTAAACTAAACTATCAATAGCCCTTAAAAGGGCCTTTTGCCCCAAAGTAATCAGCTCTTTTACCTGTAAAAAAAATAAAAACAACCCAAAAACAGTGAAACCCACCAACCACACAACCAACCCCTCAAATAAAATACTATCTAAAAAAACCTAAGCTCCCCATTGCCCTGAAAAGGGCATTGGATGGCCATTGCCCTTAAAAGGGTAGTTAGCTCTATTGCAGCCCAAAGTCCCTAACCTAAAAATAAAACCCACACAATAAACCCTTAAAAAAAACTAACACTAACCCCCTGAAGATCGACTTACCGGGAGAAGTCTTCATCCAAGCCGGGCCGAAGTCCTCAACGAAGCCGGGAGAAGTCTTCATCCAAGCCGGGTGAAGTGGTCCTCCAGACGGGCAGAAGTCTTCATCCAGATGGCATCTTCTATCTTCATCCATACGGCGCAGAGCGGGTCCATCTTCAAGACATCCGACGCGGAGAATCCTCTTCATCCGACGACTAAAGCTGAATGAAGGTACCTTTAAGTGATGTCTTCTTTCAAGATGGCGTCCCTTAGATTCCGATTGACTGATAGAATTCTATCAGCCAATCAGAATTAAGGTAGAAAAAATCCTATTGGCTGATGAAATCAGACAATAGGATTGAAGTTCAATCCTATTGGCTGATCCAATCAGCCAGTAGGATTGAGCTTGCATTCTATTGGCTGTTCCAATAAATGCGGTGACCCTAAACCTTCAAGACTCGTAATACCAGCGGGCGTAAAAAAGCAGCGTTAGGACCTCTTAACGCTGCTTTTTTACCATAACGCACAACTTGTAATCTAGCCGTTTAAGTTTTGCCAGTTTATGTGTAGTTCAATTCCTTAGTTTTGAAGATGTTCTAACAGTTCTTGGGTCACCTACTGAATGTTCTGCTCTGATTAATGCATTGGAAAACGCAAGAAATTGTGCAAAGGAATCAAATTGCTTTTCAGACCCTTTTACTGTTTGGACAGCCACAAACCAAATAAACAAGAGGCCAGTCTGCTATATGTACTCTGTTTTGGAATGCTGTTATGTTCAGAGGAAGACTCTTAAGTTTCACCAAATTATTTATTTATATTTAAACTGTCCTCATTCTCATCAGCAAATGAATAATAGTCTAATTTTCATACCTCAGTAAAGTACAGTATATTTTCTTTAAAAATTTGATATCCTAGGGATAAAGGATAAAAACTGCTTTATTTGACAAGACTCCATGGGGCTGATTTATTATAGTGCGAGGGGACATGATCCGCTGTATCGGATCATGTCTGCCGCACATCGATAAATGCAGACAGCATACGTGAAATGATTGTGCAATGCCGCCCCCTGCACATTCACAGCTAGTCATCCACTAGCAGGGGGTTTCAATCAACCCGATCGTATCTGATCGGGCTGATAGCTGTCTGCCACCTCAGACGTAGCAGATGAGTTAAGGAGCAGCGGTATTATGACCGCAGCTTCTTCACTTCCTCTTCAGGCAGATGGAGTGGGTCGAAAGCAGCATCCGCAGTTTCATAAATCAACCCCCATATGTGAAATAATAATATTTCTTTTAACAGTAATTGTTATTTTCAGAATTTTTTTTTTTTTAACCCTGAAAATAAAACAGGTCTATCCACACTACAACTTTTGGTCCATAACCTGCCCTCCAAGATTTTTTGGGTGGCTATCGAACCACTAAAAAGAAATAAGACATGAGTAATTTGTTCTTTAAAAAAAAAACCAGTTCTTCAGTTGTTAAAAAATATTATTATGCATGTGTATTTATACCAAATAGTATTCGTTTATAAAGTTTAATAAATTGATAGCAGCTTCCTGTTTAATGTTCAACTAAACATGATTATAATCTTTTTGTATGGCATTGGCTTCCATTTTTAAATATAAGGGTTCCCAGTTAGGGTAACTGTCCATCTGTGATCATGGGTTACATTGCAATGCCAGCTTTTATCAATACATGAGCATCCAATCACAGCACATGGCCTGCTTTTACCCTGGTCAGACTAGTCCAGGGTTATTATAACCAGATTGTACTGCAGGATTGCAAAGCAGAATTGCACTGCAGGAGTTCCAAAACTTTATTTAATGCTTGATAAATGGAGCCCATTATGTTTAGTTTGTGAATAAAATGTAGATGTAATATGTGGCCCCAGCCGATACCACCATTAGTGATTGTCCCTCCATAATAAAAGTTTTGTGCCTCCATGATATAGTATAATCTACATTTCTTTCATTTAATTGACAAGAGTCCATGATCTAGTGACGTATGGGATATACAATCCTACCAGGAGGGGCAAAGTTTCCAAAACCTCAAAATTCCTATAAATACACCCCTCACCACACCCACAATTCAGTTTTACAAACTTTGCCTCATATGGAGGTGGTGAAGCAAGTTTGTGCTAAGATTTCTACGTTGACATGCGCTTCTCAGCATTTTGAAGCCCGATTCCTCTCAGACTACAGCAAATGTCAGAGGGATGTGAAGAGAGTATCACCTATTGAATGCAATGATTTCCCTAATGGGGGTCTATTTCATAGGTTCTCTGTTATCGGTTGTAGAGATTCATCTCCTACCTCCCTTTTCAGATCAACGATATACTCTCATATACATTTACCTCTACTGATAACTGTTTCAGTACTGGTCT